>NC_086449.1:546330579-546633079 GCF_028390025.1 Pseudophryne corroboree
CCAGTGGTACTGGCGTATAAATCCAGTGGTACTGGCATATAAATCCAGTCCAGTAGTACTGCCGTATAAGTCCAGTCCAGTGGTGCTGCCATATAAGTTCAGTGGTGCTGTCCTGTGCTGTATATTATTTACTCCAAATAAAGGGGTTACAGTATTAATATTTAATCCAAATAATTTTTACAGTGTTTGCCCTGTGTGGTGTAGAGGTACACTCTCTTTTGCTGCATTTTGTTATATAACTCCAGAAAAATAATGGGGAACAAAAATTTGGAGGATATAAATAGGGAAAGATCAAGAACCACTTCTTCCTACTGCTGCTGCTGCCACTGCTGTTGTTGCTGCTGGGAGTCAATCGTCATCCCAGTGGGGAAGTCAGAATACTACTTGTACTACTTCAACTAAGCAAATTACTGTCCAACAGTCCTTTGCGAGGAAGATGAAATATGACAGCAGTCATCCTGTTGCAAAGCGGATAACTGAGGCCTTGACAGCTATGTTGGTGTTAGACATGCGTCCGGTATCCATTAGTGCAGTGGGATTGCAGTGCCAACACTAGATGGGCCAGGTGTTTGTACAGCACACTTGTGTCGCTTAGTTTAGTCATACAGCTACTTCATTGCACTTCTTTTACTTCTTTGCATGATGTGCTGTTTAGGGACTAGTTTTTTTAAGTGCCATCCTGTCTGCCACTGCAATGCCACTCCTAGATGGGCCAGGTGTTTGTGCTGCACACTTGTGTCACTTAGCTTAGTCATACGGCTACCTCATTGCACCACTTTTACTTCTTTGCATGATGTGCTGTTTGGGGACTAGTTTTTTTAAGTGCCATTCTGTCTGCCACTGCAGTGCCACTCCTCGATGGGCCAGGTGTTTGTGCCGCACACTAGTGTCACTTAGCTTAGTCATCCAGCTACATCGGTGCAACCTTTTGGCCTAAAAAAATATTGTGAGGTTTTCAGAATAGACTGGAAATTAGTGGAAATGAATGTCATTGAGGTTAATAATACCGTAGGATCAAAATTACCCCCAAATTCTATGATTTTTGCTGTTTTTATGTTTTTTTCAAAAATCATCCAGATCCAAAACCAAAACACAAAATGGTGGTTTTGGCACAACCAATCCAGATCCAAAACACGAGCATGGAACCAGATCCAAAACCAAAACACAAACACGAAATGTGCCCGCCGCACATTTCTACTCTGCAGCATTTGGCACTGTGGACTATGGGATTCTGATTGAGCACCTGAAAAATTTCTGTGGACTGGATGGGTACAGTATAGAAGATCTACACTGTCTAGACAGACAGTCATCATGTCGACACCATATGGTTGACATGCATAAGGTCGACAGGGTTAAAAGCTCAGCAGTGACAAAAGGTCAACATGAAATGGTCAACCCTAAAAAGGTCAACACAAGTTTCTTTGTACTGTATGTTTAATCATATCTAAGCATAGTTAGTGGAAACTTGAACCCTTGCAGGCTCGCTTTGCTTGCCACAATTGGGTTACTATTCTTAAGCACTGTACACAATGATAGTAAATCAAGCAAAAGTTGGAAAAACATGAAAAATAGAAGTTTGTGTTGGCCATTTGTGTGTCAACCATTGTCATGTTGACCTTCTGACCATGTCGACCTGTTGTCATGATAAAACAGAGGTCTTTATGATCGGTCACATTGCCGCATAGCCAACCAACAGGATTTACATAACACTGAACACTGAACATCTTGGTGCTGTCCTGGATAGTGACTTCATACATCAGGTATCAGCCACAATCAAACACTCATTCTTTCATGTGAAGAACATACCACTTAATTCCATCAGAAGATATGCCTAAAGTCATAAATGCATTTGTATCATAGCACCTAGACTACTGCAATACCCTCTACCATGGTCTCCCAGCAAAAGCACTGCACTGCTTGCAGCTAGAATAAAATGCACCCGTTCCAACTACTGGGGTCATTCCGAGTTGATTGCTCGCTGCCGATTTTCGCAGCGCAGCGTTCAGTTAAAAAAATGGCAAAGCTGCGCATGCGTGTGCACCGCAATGTGCACACGCGTCGTAGGGTACAAACAGCATCATTGCTGTGCAATGCTTCTAGCGACGATTCCATTCGCACAGCCGATCTCAAGGAGATTGACAGTAAGAGGGCGTTTAAGGGTGTCAACTGACCATTTTCTGGGAGTGGTAGGAAAAATGCAGGCGTGTCCAGGCATTTGCAGGGCGGGCATCTGACTTTAATTCCGGGACCTCCGTCGCTAGGATCATCGCACAGGATAAGTAACTTCAGGGCTGGTCTTGTTATGCACAAAATGTTTTTGTACTGTTTGGCTGCACATGTGATTGCACACTTGCAAAGCGAAAATACACTCCCCCGTGGCGGTGACTATGCGTTTGCATGGCTGCAAAAAGTAGCTAGCGAGCGATCAACTCGGAATGAGGGCCTACATTACTTCTGTTCTCTAGTGCCTTCACTAGCTGTCTGCAAGATGGTGAAGCTGTTCAAGATTTTTTTTACAGATTTTCAAAGCGCTACATGACCAGGGTCCAGGGTATCTGAAGCAGTTTCTGATCCCTTACTGCCCCTCTCATTTACTGTGATCTGTAGATGAAGGACTATTAGCAGTACCTATAATCTACCTGAATTTATCTGTGGGGTCAAGCTTTTATCTTTACGGGTATGACTCTATGGAACTCACTGCTTCGGACAGTTTGAGAGGCCTCCACTGTAGAATTCTTCAAAAACAGATTCGAGACTTTACTGTTTACTCAAGTATTTCACTAATGTCTACCCAAATTCCACCCAAATACTTAGTTCTCTCTATTGTTAAGCTTGTTTGTATTTTCTGCTGTAAATGCAAATGTAAAGCTCTTTGAGTCCTATTGGGAGAAAAGTGATAAGAAAAATTATAAGAAAAGTGATATATAAATATTATTATTATTATTATTATTATTATTATTATTTGTGCACAACATTAGAAAAGCAATAGTAGCATTTGCTACTAAAACTGAAATGCAACATCTCTACTCCATCCTTACTTTATTATGCTGGTAAATAACACAAACTTACTATACCTGACATACCGTTTTGCCTCAGACACATCTTTAGATGAAATGAACATGTTTGTACATGTGTTTTATTGTGCAAATGGTTTCCTATGAAGATTAACAGAGCAAATACATCCACCTTGGAATGACCTCCATAATATCTAGAGATGAACTTTGAACAATGGTTTGAAGGTGGTGAGGGACTGTGGCTGTTCACCTTCTAGTGTATAGTTCTTTGCAGAAGGCACCAGTTGTCCATATTTTCACTGGGACAATGTTGACAAGTATCTACTGCACATCTAGAATATAAGGTATGTTCATGTTTATCATGAGTGATTTTATCTGTAATGAAAATCCAGATGCTTATATATCTGGGCACTATTCCGAGAGGTCATGTTGATTTCAGGCACATTTTTTCACTGAACATCACATTGGCACTTTGATAGACAGGCCACGTACTGTGTATATTTCTAACTGTCAGTGTTGTATATTTAATAAACGTAGATTATATACATGTCATCATTTTCAAAGACATAAACTGGAGCCTAAGCTGAAATGAAAACATTGGCACAATATATTTAACCATTTACAGTGAAAAATATGGTCCATTATATATTCAGCTAATCTAGAATTGCATTTATAGACTTAGAGTGATCTTATATTGCCCACTGGAGTTCAGGGGTCTTTCCAGAATTTGGGATATTCAGTTGGCATACAACTAAAGTCCTCCAAAGAAACTTGGTCTTCATTATGACGTGCCCTTACATTTTAACGCCTGAACAGTTGTATCTGTACTAAAGTATTTGGAGGAGAGTCAAAAGTTATGACAGAGCAAAGGACAGATGAGGACTGGTTTACATACATGCAGGGGCGTAAGTTCATACCAGGCACCCAGAGGCAAAACATAAGGTGGTGCGGCAGATGGTGCTTAGTAGTTATTTGAGACTTAGGCTGTGTACACATGGCGCGATGCGCCGCACAGCCCGACATTCAATATTTGATGGGGCCGGAGCCTGGCCCCACCAATATAGTCAATGTCGGGCTGCCTGCGCAGTCTAGTTTTCCTTGCGATGCCGATCCCGCGGGACCGTGCATCGGCACCTCAAGGACTATACTCATGGTGCTATATGCACTATATTTTCTTATGATTTTGACTATATAGTCAAAATCAGAAGAAATATTGCACTGTGTGTACACAGCTTTAGTATAACTATTAGCTTGGTATAAGATGGGATAGCTGATTCAGCTATGTTATGTAAAATAGCAGGCCTCCATAGGTGTGCGCAGGGGGGGTGCCTGGTGCGCACAGGCACCCCCTAATGTCTGGCACCCCGATCTCACATGCCTGATACAATGATCGCTGAGCAGGCTGATTACTGTACCCTCTGCGCTGCACCCTGTCAGGATTTCATTACTGACCGGACGCCGGGTTACTCAAGGGTGCCACTGCCCACCCGTCACATGCCCACCTCTCTCCTTCTATGCTATGCCAACGCCAGCCACTGATGAGGATCAGCATTCAGCCAACGTTCCTCTTAGGAAGACAAATTCAATACTGGCAGGCAGTCGGCAGCAGCATTGACATATCACTCATTTTTCCAGCAGCAGCAGTACTAGTCTGCGACTGTCAGTGTCAGTGAGTGACTGACTTGTAAGTAAGCTGCTGCAGCTTGCAGGGGAAAGAGAGGGGGAGCCAGACCAGGCTGAGGAGGAGCAGTGTAATTGCAGTGAGTGCTATCAGGGGTGTTTGTTTGGTGCACACCACAACATCTGACAATGTATCTGCTTTATTAGGATTGGTACAAGGGTGGATATTTTATATTGCGTTGACTGTCAATAGATGGTGCTAGACACGCCCAAAAGGCGGTGCTAGACACACCCCTCCGATGGTGCACCCCCTAATAAAATGTGCTGCGCATGCCTATGCAGGCCTCCCTACAGAGCCGTAACTAGACTTTTTGATGCCCTGCACCAGAAAGAGAAGTGGCACACCCCCTTATTTCCTTATTTTTCCAATAGGGACATAAGGAGCATGCCCTCACGGGGAAGGGGAATGACAAAATTGATCCCAGAGAAAACTCATGCTATAACCCTTCCCACATATATATATATATATATATATATATATACATAAAATTACATCTATTATCTACACACAATTATAGAACAATACAAGAAAATGGATTTGCATAAAAACTATGAGATATATACCCATACCTCCCAACTGTCCCGATTTTCGCAGGACAGTCCCATTTTTGGGGGACTTTCCCGGTGTCCCACCAGCGGGCTGCAGTGTCCCACGGTGGGGGGTGGCAGTTGGGAGGCTCCTGCACTCGCTGCTCTGCTTAGCAGAGCAACGGTGAATAGATGCTGTGCGCATGTGCACAGCATCTATTCAGTGGAGACAGAAGGAGAGGGGGCATGCCAGCGGCTCACAGAGTGCTGGGCATGCCCCCTCAGTAACGAAAATAGGGGGCGTCGCTCACAATTGCCAGTCCTCCATGAAGACACGCCCCCTTTTCATAGGCCACTCCCCTTTTGGGACCGGGCATCTTTCGATGAGGACAAAGTTGGGAGGTATGTCTACCTATATAAAGCTACTGCACTTTGTAAAATAAATAATCAGCATTTCAGTTGAGCAGATCTATGTAGTGTGCCAAGCACTTCATTTTTGCTCTATGTTAAGTTGTAGAGTTTACTATTATTATTGTTATTAGCAGTGCTTGTTGCCTAGTGTGTGCACCTGCAATTTATCTTCTATCTGTGTAGAACTACAAGTCTCAGCATTGTGTAGCACCTCTCATTATGTTTCGAATGAGGGTGTGCAGTCTAGCCCAGCCATCCCCCACCCCCCTCATATATTTAATAATCTACCTGAGGTGTGACTCCACCAGGTATGTTTAAAAATGTCTTGCTATGAGAAGAGGCTAATAAGTGTAATTAAGAAGAGCAAAAAAAGACTGAGATAATAAAAATTTAAATAAACCATAACCTACCCATGTCCACCCAAAGGAATGAGCAGGACAGCGCATGTGGGGGGCAGCCTTTTCCTCATAAAGGAATAAAGGTATTTTTTCATAAGTCTCATTAAAAGTCTCAAAATCAATAACAATTGAGAAAATAAATAGATAGATATAAACAGAAGTAAGTGAGGTAGCTGGCATGTAGCTGATCATACCTAGCTATGATTCAGAAACAGTAACACATAGATCTATCCCATTTGTTAAGAATGCTATTTATAAAAGGTTTCACTAACGTTTGAGAGATCAACAAAGTTTCAAATGATCAATCTCTGTCTTTGACTTTATCGGTCTAGGGCAGAAACATAATCAGAAACATAAATTGTATTTCCTTGCAAAAACATTTTCTTGCCTTAAGACACCAACCTCACTGATTGCAGAGAATGTCTGTGTTTACACTTGTGCAGGGCGCATGCTGACTGCATTAGTACCTAAGGAAGCCAGGACACCATAGTACATACACTAGACATTGAGAGAAAAGGTCTCCTGAAATCAGATACTTCAATCTCATCTTTTCAGATTCCTCAAGCGCATTAACCTTACTACTAGATGTTTTACACGGTAGTATTCCTTGTAATGAAATCTGACTGAAAACTTAAACGAGTTTAATGCATGAAATTCATAAATAGGATCTGGCCTGAATTACATTTGTGTTTTATCCTTTAGTTTAACAAACGTGCACTCCCAAACCCACAATGAACCATAGAGCATTATTACAGAACATAAGGCACAATTTATCAAGTGTTGCTGTCCCAATTTTTAAAGATTTATCTCCCTAAAACAGTCCCCATTGTTTTTATAGGGTGCATGAGCCACACATTTCATGCTTATCATTTCCACATGTCCTAGCTTCCTCAGGGTTGTTGTGGCTTTTGCCACAACCCAGATTACCACAATTTATACCTGTTTATAATTAATTTCCCAGAATTTGGATTCCTGGTAAACTTGAAGACTCCCTCATTGCTATAGCAGCTGGTTACTTTGGATTCATATTGTTGTATGTTTGTCTGCCACAGTGACAAAACAGCCTGGAGTTTGATTTCTTTTAGTCACTGCAATTTGGTGATACATACTGGCCGTTACTAGAGATGAGCGGGTTCGGTTTCTCTGAAACCGAACCCGCACGAACTTCATGTTTTTTTCACGGGTCCGAGCGACTCGGATCTTCCCGCCTTGCTCGGTTAACCCGAGCGCGCCCGAACGTCATCATGACGCTGTCGGATTCTCGCGAGACTCGGATTCTATATAAGGAGCCGCGCGTCGCCGCCATTTTCACACGTGCATTGAGATTGATAGGGAGAGGACGTGGCTGGCGTCCTCTCCATTAGAAATTAGATTAGAAGAGAGAGAGAGATTGTGCAGAGTCAGACAGAGTTTACCACAGTGACCAGTGCAGTTGTTGTTAGTTAACTTTTATTTATTTTAATATAATATATCCGTTCTCTGCTATATCCGTTCTCTGCCTGAAAAAAAACGATACACAGCAGCAGCCAGTCACACAGTGTGACTCAGTCTGTGTGCACTCAGCTCAGCCCAGTGTGCTGCACATCAATGTATAAAAGGCAAAGCTTATAATAATTGTGGGGGAGACTGGGGAGCACTGCAGGTTGTTATAGCAGGAGCCCCCAGGAGTACATAATATTATATTAATTTAAAATTAAACAGTGCACACTTTTGCTGCAGGAGTGCCACTGCCAGTGTGACTAGTGGTGACCAGTGCCTGACCACCAGTATAGTAGTATATTGTTGTATGTATTGTATACTATCTCTTTATCAACCAGTCTATATTAGCAGCAGACACAGTACAGTGCGGTAGTTCACGGCTGTGGCTACCTCTGTGTCGGCAGTCGGAACTCGGCAGGCAGTCCGTCCATCCATAATTGTATTACAATATATACCACCTAACCGTGGTATTTTTTTTTCTTTCTTTATACCGTCGTCATAGTGTCATACTAGTTGTTACGAGTATACTACTATCTCTTTATCAACCAGTGTACAGTGCGGTAGTTCACGGCTGTGGCTACCTCTGTGTCGGCAGTCGGCAGGCAGTCCGTCCATCCATAATTGTATTATTATTATAATATATACCACCTAACCGTGGTTTTTTTTTCATTCTTTATACCGTCGTCATAGTGTCATACTAGTTGTTACGAGTATACTACTATCTCTTTATCAACCAGTGTACAGTGCGGTAGTTCACGGCTGTGGCTACCTCTGTGTCGGCAGTCGGCAGGCAGTCCGTCCATCCATAATTGTATTATTATTATAATATATACCACCTAACCGTGGTTTTTTTTTCATTCTTTATACCGTCGTCATAGTGTCATACTAGTTGTTACGAGTATACTACTATCTCTTTATCAACCAGTGTACAGTGCGGTAGTTCACGGCTGTGGCTACCTCTGTGTCGGCAGTCGGCAGGCAGTCCGTCCATCCATAATTGTATTATTATTATAATATATACCACCTAACCGTGGTTTTTTTTTCATTCTTTATACCGTCGTCATAGTGTCATACTAGTTGTTACGAGTATACTACTATCTCTTTATCAACCAGTGTACAGTGCGGTAGTTCACGGCTGTGGCTACCTCTGTGTCGGCAGTCGGCAGGCAGTCCGTCCATCCATAATTGTATTATTATTATAATATATACCACCTAACTGTGGTATTTTTTTTTCTTTCTTTATACCGTCGTCATAGTGTCATACTAGTTGTTACGAGTATACTACTATCTCTTTATCAACCAGTGTACAGTGCGGTAGTTCACGGCTGTGGCTACCTCTGTGTCGGCAGTCGGCAGGCAGTCCGTCCATCCATAATTGTATTATTATTATAATATATACCACCTAACCGTGGTTTTTTTTTCATTCTTTATACCGTCGTCATAGTGTCATACTAGTTGTTACGAGTATACTACTATCTCTTTATCAACCAGTGTACAGTGCGGTAGTTCACGGCTGTGGCTACCTCTGTGTCGGCAGTCGGCATGCAGTCCGTCCATCCATAATTGTATTATTATTATAATATATACCACCTAACCGTGGTTTTTTTTTCATTCTTTATACCGTCGTCATAGTGTCATACTAGTTGTTACGAGTATACTACTATCTCTTTATCAACCAGTGTACAGTGCGGTAGTTCACGGCTGTGGCTACCTCTGTGTCGGCAGTCGGCAGGCAGTCCGTCCATCCATAATTGTATTATTATTATAATATATACCACCTAACCGTGGTTTTTTTTTCATTCTTTATACCGTCGTCATAGTGTCATACTAGTTGTTACGAGTATACTACTATCTCTTTATCAACCAGTGTACAGTGCGGTAGTTCACGGCTGTGGCTACCTCTGTGTCGGCAGTCGGCAGGCAGTCCGTCCATCCATAATTGTATTATTATTATAATATATACCACCTAACTGTGGTATTTTTTTTTCTTTCTTTATACCGTCGTCATAGTGTCATACTAGTTGTTACGAGTATACTACTATCTCTTTATCAACCAGTGTACAGTGCGGTAGTTCACGGCTGTGGCTACCTCTGTGTCGGCAGTCGGCAGGCAGTCCGTCCATCCATAATTGTATTATTATTATAATATATACCACCTAACCGTGGTTTTTTTTTCATTCTTTATACCGTCGTCATAGTGTCATACTAGTTGTTACGAGTATACTACTATCTCTTTATCAACCAGTGTACAGTGCGGTAGTTCACGGCTGTGGCTACCTCTGTGTCGGCAGTCGGCAGGCAGTCCGTCCATCCATAATTGTATTATTATTATAATATATACCACCTAACCGTGGTTTTTTTTTTCATTCTTTATACCGTCGTCATAGTGTCATACTAGTTGTTACGAGTATACTACTATCTCTTTATCAACCAGTGTACAGTGCGGTAGTTCACGGCTGTGGCTACCTCTGTGTCGGCAGTCGGCAGGCAGTCCGTCCATCCATAATTGTATTATTATTATAATATATACCACCTAACCGTGGTTTTTTTTTCATTCTTTATACCGTCGTCATAGTGTCATACTAGTTGTTACGAGTATACTACTATCTCTTTATCAACCAGTGTACAGTGCGGTAGTTCACGGCTGTGGCTACCTCTGTGTCGGCAGTCGGCAGGCAGTCCGTCCATCCATAATTGTATTATTATTATAATATATACCACCTAACTGTGGTATTTTTTTTTCTTTCTTTATACCGTCGTCATAGTGTCATACTAGTTGTTACGAGTATACTACTATCTCTTTATCAACCAGTGTACAGTGCGGTAGTTCACGGCTGTGGCTACCTCTGTGTCGGCAGTCGGCAGGCAGTCCGTCCATCCATAATTGTATTATTATTATAATATATACCACCTAACCGTGGTTTTTTTTTCATTCTTTATACCGTCGTCATAGTGTCATACTAGTTGTTACGAGTATACTACTATCTCTTTATCAACCAGTGTACAGTGCGGTAGTTCACGGCTGTGGCTACCTCTGTGTCGGCAGTCGGCAGGCAGTCCGTCCATCCATAATTGTATTATTATTATAATATATACCACCTAACCGTGGTTTTTTTATACCACCTAACCGTGGCAGTCCGTCCATAATTGTATACTAGTATCCAATCCATCCATCTCCATTGTTTACCTGAGGTGCCTTTTAGTTCTGCCTATAAAATATGGAGAACAAAAAAGTTGAGGTTCCAAAATTAGGGAAAGATCAAGATCCACTTCCACCTCGTGCTGAAGCTGCTGCCACTAGTCATGGCCGAGACGATGAAATGCCAGCAACGTCGTCTGCCAAGGCCGATGCCCAATGTCATAGTACAGAGCATGTCAAATCCAAAACACCAAATATCAGAAAAAAAAGGACTCCAAAACCTAAAATAAAATTGTCGGAGGAGAAGCGTAAACTTGCCAATATGCCATTTACCACACGGAGTGGCAAGGAACGGCTGAGGCCCTGGCCTATGTTCATGGCTAGTGGTTCAGCTTCACATGAGGATGGAAGCACTCAGCCTCTCGCTAGAAAACTGAAAAGACTCAAGCTGGCAAAAGCACCGCAAAGAACTGTGCGTTCTTTGAAATCCCAAATCCACAAGGAGAGTCCAATTGTGTCGTTTGCGATGCCTGACCTTCCCAACACTGGACGTGAAGAGCATGCGCCTTCCACTATTTGCATGCCCCCTGCAAGTGCTGGAAGGAGCACCCGCAGTCCAGTTCCTGATAGTCAGATTGAAGATGTCAGTGTTGAAGTACACCAGGATGAGGAGGATATGGGTGTTGCTGGCGCTGGGGAGGAAATTGACCAGGAGGATTCTGATGGTGAGGTGGTTTGTTTAAGTCAGGCACCCGGGGAGACACCTGTTGTCCGTGGGAGGAATATGGCCGTTGACATGCCAGGTGAAAATACCAAAAAAATCAGCTCTTCGGTGTGGAGGTATTTCACCAGAAATGCGGACAACAGGTGTCAAGCCGTGTGTTCCCTTTGTCAAGCTGTAATAAGTAGGGGTAAGGACGTTAACCACCTCGGAACATCCTCCCTTATACGTCACCTGCAGCGCATTCATAATAAGTCAGTGACAAGTTCAAAAACTTTGGGTGACAGCGGAAGCAGTCCACTGACCAGTAAATCCCTTCCTCTTGTAACCAAGCTCACGCATACCACCCCACCAACTCCCTCAGTGTCAATTTCCTCCTTCCCCAGGAATGCCAATAGTCCTGCAGGCCATGTCACTGGCAAGTCTGACGAGTCCTCTCCTGCCTGGGATTCCTCCGATGCATCCTTGCGTGTAACGCCTACTGCTGCTGGCGCTGCTGTTGTTGCCGCTGGGAGTCGATGGTCATCCCAGAGGGGAAGTCGTAAGCCCACTTGTACTACTTCCAGTAAGCAATTGACTGTTCAACAGTCCTTTGCGAGGAAGATGAAATATCACAGCAGTCATCCTACTGCAAAGCGGATAACTGAGTCCTTGACAACTATGTTGGTGTTAGACGTGCGTCCGGTATCCGCCGTTAGTTCACAGGGAACTAGACAATTTATTGAGGCAGTGTGCCCCCGTTACCAAATACCATCTAGGTTCCACTTCTCTAGGCAGGCGATACCGAGAATGTACACGGACGTCAGAAAAAGACTCACCAGTGTCCTAAAAAATGCAGTTGTACCCAATGTCCACTTAACCACGGACATGTGGACAAGTGGAGCAGGGCAGGGTCAGGACTATATGACTGTGACAGCCCACTGGGTAGATGTATGGACTCCCGCCGCAAGAACAGCAGCGGCGGCACCAGTAGCAGCATCTCGCAAACGCCAACTCTTTCCTAGGCAGGCTACGCTTTGTATCACCGCTTTCCAGAATACGCACACAGCTGAAAACCTCTTACGGCAACTGAGGAAGATCATCGCGGAATGGCTTACCCCAATTGGACTCTCCTGTGGATTTGTGGCATCGGACAACGCCAGCAATATTGTGTGTGCATTAAATATGGGCAAATTCCAGCACGTCCCATGTTTTGCACATACCTTGAATTTGGTGGTGCAGAATTTTTTAAAAAACGACAGGGGCGTGCAAGAGATGCTGTCGGTGGCCAGAAAAATTGCGGGACACTTTCGGCGTACAGGCACCACGTACAGAAGACTGGAGCACCACCAAAAACTACTGAACCTGCCCTGCCATCATCTGAAGCAAGAAGTGGTAACGAGGTGGAATTCAACCCTCTATATGCTTCAGAGGTTGGAGGAGCAGCAAAAGGCCATTCAAGCCTATACAATTGAGCACGATATAGGAGATGGAATGCACCTGTCTCAAGTGCAGTGGAGAATGATTTCAACGTTGTGCAAGGTTCTGATGCCCTTTGAACTTGCCACACGTGAAGTCAGTTCAGACACTGCCAGCCTGAGTCAGGTCATTCCCCTCATCAGGCTTTTGCAGAAGAAGCTGGAGGCATTGAAGAAGGAGCTAACACGGAGCGATTCCGCTAGGCATGTGGGACTTGTGGATGCAGCCCTTAATTCGCTTAACAAGGATTCACGGGTGGTCAATCTGTTGAAATCAGAGCACTACATTTTGGCCACCGTGCTCGATCCTAGATTTAAAGCCTACCTTGGATCTCTCTTTCCGGCAGACACAGGTCTGCTGGGGTTGAAAGACCTGCTGGTGACAAAATTGTCAAGTCAAGCGGAACGCGACCTGTCAACATCTCCTCCTTCACATTCTCCCGCAACTGGGGGTGCGAGGAAAAGGCTCAGAATTCCGAGCCCACCCGCTGGCGGTGATGCAGGGCAGTCTGGAGCGACTGCTGATGCTGACATCTGGTCCGGACTGAAGGACCTGACAACGATTACGGACATGTCGTCTACTGTCACTGCATATGATTCTCTCAACATTGATAGAATGGTGGAGGATTATATGAGTGACCGCATCCAAGTAGGCACGTCACACAGTCCGTACTTATACTGGCAGGAAAAAGAGGCAATTTGGAGGCCCTTGCACAAACTGGCTTTATTCTACCTAAGTTGCCCTCCCACAAGTGTGTACTCCGAAAGAGTGTTTAGTGCCGCCGCTCACCTTGTCAGCAATCGGCGTACGAGGTTACATCCAGAAAATGTGGAGAAGATGATGTTCATTAAAATGAATTATAATCAATTCCTCCGCGGAGACATTGACCAGCAGCAATTGCCTCCACAAAGTACACAGGGAGCTGAGATGGTGGATTCCAGTGGGGACGAATTGATAATCTGTGAGGAGGGGGATGTACACGGTGATATATCGGAGGGTGAAGATGAGGTGGACATCTTGCCTCTGTAGAGCCAGTTTGTGCAAGGAGAGATTAATTGCTTCTTTTTTGGGGGGGGTCCAAACCAACCCGTCATATCAGTCACAGTCGTGTGGCAGACCCTGTCACTGAAATGATGGGTTGGTTAAAGTGTGCATGTCCTGTTTTGTTTATACAACATAAGGGTGGGTGGGAGGGCCCAAGGATAATTCCATCTTGCACCTCTTTTTTCTTTTCTTTTTCTTTGCATCATGTGCTGATTGGGGAGGGTTTTTTGGAAGGGACATCCTGCGTGACACTGCAGTGCCACTCCTAGATGGGCCCGGTGTTTGTGTCGGCCACTAGGGTCGCTAATCTTACTCACACAGCTACCTCATTGCGCCTCTTTTTTTCTTTGCGTCATGTGCTGTTTGGGGAGGGTTTTTTGGAAGGGACATCCTGCGTGACACTGCAGTGCCACTCCTAGATGTGCCCGGTGTTTGTGTCGGCCACTAGGGTCGCTAATCTTACTCACACAGTCAGCTACCTCATTGCGCCTCTTTTTTTCTTTGCGTCATGTGCTGTTTGGGGAGGGTTTTTTGGAAGGGCCATCCTGCGTGACACTGCAGTGCCACTCCTAGATGGGCCCGGTGTTTGTGTCGGCCACTAGGGTCGCTAATCTTACTCACACAGCTACCTCATTGCGCCTCTTTTTTTCTTTGCGTCATGTGCTGTTTGGGGGGGGTTTTTTGGAAGGGACATCCTGCGTGACACTGCAGTGCCACTCCTAGATGGGCCCGGTGTTTGTGTCGGCCACTAGGGTCGCTTATCTTTCTCACACAGCTACCTCATTGCGCCTCTTTTTTTCTTTGCGTCATGTGCTGTTTGGGGAGGGTTTTTTGGAAGGGACATCCTGCGTGACACTGCAGTGCCACTCCTAGATGGGCCCGGTGTTTGTGTCGGCCACTAGGGTCGCTTATCTTTCTCACACAGTCAGCTACCTCATTGCGCCTCTTTTTTTCTTTGCGTCATGTGCTGTTTGGGGAGGGTTTTTTGGAAGGGACATCCTGCGTGACACTGCAGTGCCACTCCTAGATGGGCCCGGTGTTTGTGTCGGCCACTAGGGTCGCTTATCTTTCTCACACAGTCAGCTACCTCATTGCGCCTCTTTTTTTCTTTGCGTCATGTGCTGTTTGGGGAGGGTTTTTTGGAAGGGACATCCTGCGTGACACTGCAGTGCCACTCCTAGATGGGCCCGGTGTTTGTGTCGGCCACTAGGGTCGCTTATCTTTCTCACACAGTCAGCTACCTCATTGCGCCTCTTTTTTTCTTTGCGTCATGTGCTGTTTGGGGAGGGTTTTTTGGAAGGGACATCCTGCGTGACACTGCAGTGCCACTCCTAGATGGGCCCGGTGTTTGTGTCGGCCACTAGGGTCGCTAATCTTACTCACACAGCTACCTCATTGCGCCTCTTTTTTTCTTTGCGTCATGTGCTGTTTGGGGAGGGTTTTTTGGAAGGGACATCCTGCGTGACACTGCAGTGCCACTCCTAGATGGGCCCGGTGTTTGTGTCGGCCACTAGGGTCGCTTATCTTACTCACACAGCGACCTCGGTGCAAATTTTAGGACTAAAAATAATATTGTGAGGTGTGATGTGTTCAGAATAGGCTGAAAATGAGTGTAAATTATGTTTTTTGAGGTTAATAATACTTTGGGATCAAAATTACCCCCAAATTCTATGATTTAAGCTGTTTTTTAGGGTTTTTTGAAAAAAACACCCGAATCCAAAACACACCCGAATCCGACAAAAAAAATTCGGTGAGGTTTTGCCAAAACGCGGTCGAACCCAAAACACGGCCGCGGAACCGAACCCAAAACCAAAACACAAAACCCGAAAAATTTCCGGCGCTCATCTCTAGCCGTTACTGGATATATTTTGTTACATCAATTTTGTACATTGTACATACAAGTATAAGCAATGCATGCACATTGGGGGTCATTCCGAGTTGTTCGCTCGCAAGCTGCTTTTAGCAGCTTTGCACACGCTAAGCCGCCGCCTACTGGGAGTGAATCTTAGCTTATCAAAATTGCGAACGAAAGATTAGCAGAATTGCGAATAGACACTTCATAGCAGTTTCTGAGTAGCTCCAGACTTACTCGGCATCTGCGATCAGTTCAGTCAGTTTCGTTCCTGGTTTGACGTCACAAACACACCCAGCGTTCGCCCAGACACTCCTCTGTTTCTCCAGCCACTCCCGCATTTTTCCCAGAAACGGTAGCGTTTTTTCGCACACACCCATAAAACGGCCAGTTTCCGCCCAGAAACACCCACTTCCTGTCAATCACATTACGATCACCAGAACGCAGAAAAAACCCCGTAATGCCGTGAGTAAAATACCTAACTGCATAGCAAATTTACTTGACGCAGTCGCACTTCGGACATTGCGCATTAGCGACTAATCGCTCCGTTGCGAGAAAAAAATAACGAGCGAACAACTCGGAATGACCCCCATAGTACAATAAATGCACATGTGCATTAATGCACAAAGGGCCTAATTCATGTTTATACGCAATGGACTATGCTCATGCAATGGAGTGATTATTGGCAAACTGCGCATGTGCTGTAATCGCAATGTGCACGAATGAGGGTGCCTCTGTGATCCTGCTCGCACTGAGAACTTTATTGCAGAGTGATTGACAGGAAGTGGCCATGAAGGTGTTAACAGGAAGTTTAAGGGGAGTTGTTGGGAAAACGCAGGCATGTCATGGCTGTTTTTTGGGTGTGTATCTTCAGATGGCTGTGCGATAGTACATGCATATTCATGGCGTCTGAGTTAATACTGCTGTGTTCAGTCTGCAAAAAGGGTGACACCAAAGTGCCGGCTCTTCTGCAGTGACAGGAGACGGGTGCTGCAGTGTGACATTCACCTGCAGCATTTGGCTCCTGTCACACATTAAGAGATTGCACTACACTCAGCCCAGTCTCCGGGGGCAGCCAGAATGTCTGTGGTTTCTGGACACGCCCCCAGAGTGAAGAAACGTAGACCCCAGCAAGGCCACACTCCTTTTCGGGAGGCAAAAGGAGTGCAGTGCAGAGTGTGCACCAGGTGTGATAACCTCTGCATACAGTACACTAATGTGTATTCAATAGCAATTTTGCTTGAGATGGCTACAGTGGGCATCTTTTTTCATTCCTAGGTGGCAGCTTTGCATGCTATCAATAACAGTTCGATAGCCTAGAGCAGGCATGTCCAAAGTCCAGCCCGGGGTTCAATAGCGGCCCGTGCTCAAACTTCCACGGGCTTGCAGCCTCTTTGAAAGGTATTTTAAGGGTGTGGCCTGGCATCTGAAGGCTAAAGAGTCATGTCTCTGCAGAGCTTCTACAAGGGCTACCCATAAACAATTAAAGCAGACATCTTCTCTCCGCTAAGCCCACTCTACTGCTCACCCAATATTGAGGAGACTGAGCAGCGGAGCCAAGGAGTGTATAAACTCGCTTCTGCTGGCTGCCGCCTTCCCCTCCACCTTAGGCCGGGATCGACAGCACAGCGTGCCCCATCCGCGGACATCCCAGACCACACAGAGAGACCCAGATTGACGTGAAGCGGCTAGCGGTGTCCTCCGCTAGACGTCCCCACTCTTATGGACCCCTGCATCTGCCGTGGGTTGGTGGCGAATGGCCAGCTAGTTTACTGTGTTCCCCTGGAACTCTGCAGTGCGACTGGGAAAGCACACATGCGGCGGTATCCATCTTGAAAAGGTCTGTGATCCTAATTTTATGCTCTCCCCCAACCAAACAATACATATATATATTAATCAGGCGCCGGATGACACCCTGCGAGCTAGTGTTTTTCCCTGTCTTGTCACTCTTGCCTTTGAGACCAAGCTGCAACTTTTCCAAGGATACCTGTCACAAATGCAGCCCAATACCATACATTTCCCATTGCTGCAGGAGATAATGACCAGTTTTCCAGAGAACAATATCAGTGCGCAAATGAGGAGGTGTGCAGCAGATATCTCATCTCTGGCTGAGGAGTTTCAGTGGCACTTTCAGGATTTTGCAGCTATTGAAAAGGAGATCACACTTTTTTCCGCTCCTTTCTCCATGGTTCCTGATAACACTCCTGCACTACCTGCAGCTGGAGCTCATTGAGTTGCAGTGTGACACAGAGTGTCGCAGTCGGTACCAACAGCTCCCTCTTGTCAATTTTTACCGCCAGCTGGATAAAGGCAGGTTCCAAGAGACTCGAACATTTGCTAAGTAAATTCTGAGTTTGTTTGGTTCGACATACTTGTGCGAGAAGACATTCTCGGTTATGATCCATAACAAAAAAAGCGTGAGGACAAGACTAAGTGACTTTCACCTGCGTGACATCTTGCACATCAAAACCATTGACTTTGAGCCAGACTTGACCTATTTACTGCAGTCGAGATCTCAGTATCAACCGTCACATTAGAGCAGGTAAAACAAGTTATTTGTTTAGGAAAAAAACACATTTTGTTTCCCCCAGCACCCTGAATAATAGCAGTAACCAGATTTAAATCCTTTACAATATCTTAGAATTCAGAGATCTTGGTTACATATATCTGCGCAAATGTATGTATGAGCCCCCAAGCCGCATCAAGGCATTTCTGTATATATTGGGGGTCCCTAGTGCTATATCTAAGTGCAGGGCATTCCCCCCAAAAAAATCAGCATAAGCCAGAAAGCCCAGGGCAACATACCAGTGAAAAAACTAAAATGCTAATAGATTAGTGTTAAGAAGCCGAAGCTATAGAGAAAGTGATACAAAAACGAGATGTCATTAACATAAGAAATAATGTTAAAGAAATTAGTATGTGATAAGTGTTAATAGAGTGTAAGGGTATGCAACACTAAAGCCATCCAGCTCAGCCAATCCAGGGGCACCACACCCCACGCCTCCACAACACCAATCTGGGTCTATGATTAACCAGCAAGGAGCCACATGATAATGGCTCCCTGCTACAATATATCTAAGCTAAGAGCTACCTACCTTGGAGCAACTCCATAATACTCCATATGGATTATTAGGACCTGAATCTCCTATTGTAGGAACTTTTCTGCCTCTCACAACAAACATATATAGTGGCAGATGCTCAATTAGCTTAGTGATATCACTCAGGTGCTCGAAAAGGAGGGGTTTCTCTAAGCAGGAAAAAAAAAAACATTTTGTTTCCCCAGAACCGTGAATAATAGCAGTAACCAGATTTAAATCCTATACAATATCTTAGAATTAATTTTGAACCCATAGATATACCAGTGTATCCACCCCACAACTTAGCCAGCTCCCAGGGAAGAGGCAGTCTCGTTTTGAATCTAAGAAACTGTAGGGAAACTGCTCTATTCCATAAAGAGCATTTCACTTCGGCTTTACTTGGATTAAAAAAAGACTTGCTGTACCTAGAGTGACAGCTGAAATGCTGAGAGGATAATTTCCCACAGTGAGGGGATTTACAACATTTATTTATTATTTCACTGTTGTTATTAATAATTAGAGATTAACTTTTTTTTTCAAAAATCAAACACACCCGTAACTTAGGGTATATGGGTGTTTCCAAGTTACAGCTCAGGTCTTCTCGCCTAACTTAAATTCCAGAAGGGGCAAAAAAGTTGTTGTGTTTTTTATTTTCACAGATCTGTATCTCAAGTGTTTTGGGTTCCATATAAAAGTCCCTCCTTCTTGATCAGGCACCATGTAAAACTGAAATGAAGGTGGAGTGTTTCTGCTACCCACTGTATAGTAAGACACTCCTAGAATAATGGTCGTCACTAGGATAGAGCTTTTGGCTGAGATACACAACTGCATATTACATACCCTCAAACTCAAGAAATACTTTAACTTCTAAGCCACATCAAAAGTATCTGTCTGTAACAAAAATTGTCAGCTAAAACCAGCAGCTCATAAGAAAGGACCCTCACAAATAATTATTTTCTTCTCTGCATGCATCTATGTCGTACTTCACATGCATCATATAGCATACTCATGGAGTTAGACTTGCAATTGGGCAGGAGCAAGTTTCAATGGTGCATTAAAAGATTCACCAAGCTGCATTTCAGGATCTATGGATGCCAAAAATGGGCGCCTCAGTCCTTGCACATTCAGACACATTGGTGTACACCAGGGAAGGGCTTTGTTGTGCCATTGCTTAAAGTCGAAGATGGGCGACTGCCAAAACATGCAGACCAGGACACAACTGCGTCCACTTCAGAATCACAAATAAACAAATTTACAGTATCAAAGGGCTTGTCAAGGTTGAGAACAGTAGTATATGGAGGGAAAATAGAATTCCATACAAAACCTTATTTACCATTAAGCTACAACATGTTCTTTAAATACACAATGAAAGTAATATGTTAGAAAATACAATAAACAGTAGAGATGTGCTGCGGGCACGTTTCGTGTTTTGTGTTTTGGTTTTGAATCTGGATCCCCGCTCATGTTTTGGATCTGGATTGGTTTTGCCAAAACCACCCTTTCGGGTTTTGGTTTTGGATCTTGATGACTTTTGAAAAAAACATAAAAACAGCTAAAATCACAGAATTTGGGGGTAATTTTGATCCTACTGTATTATTAACCTCAATAACATTAATTTCCACTCATTTCCAGTCTATTCTGAACACCTCACAATATTATTTTAGGCCAAAAGGTTGCACCGAGGTAGTTGGATGACTTTGCTAAGCGACACAAGTGTGCGGCACAAACACCTGGCCCATCTAGGAGTGGCACTGCAGTGTCAGACAGGATGGCACTTCTAAAAACTAGGCCCCAAACAGCACATCATGCAAAGAAGAAAAAGAGGTGCAATGAGGTAGCTGGATGGCTAAGCTAAGCGACACAAATGTGCTGCACAAACATCTGGCCCATCTAGGAGTGGCACTGCAGTGTCAGACAGGATGACAGATTAAAAAAATAGGCCCCAAACAGCATATCATGCAAAGAAGAAAAAGAGGCGCAATAAGGTAGCTGGATGACTTTGCTAAGCGACACAAGTGTGCGGCACAAACACCTGGCCCATCTAGTAGTGGCACTGCAGTGTCAGACAGGATGGCAGAGTTAAAAACTAGGCCCCAAACAGCACATGATGCAAAGAAAAAAAGAGATGAAACAAGGTTGCTGGATGGCTAAGCTAAGCATGAGAAGCTGAGCCACCAGTCATGAACATAGGCCAAGGCCTTAGCCTTTCCTTGCCACTTTGTGTCGTGAATGGCAAATTGCCAATTTTACGTTTCTCAGCAGATAATTTTTTATTTTTTTTCTGATTATTAATTTTTGCTTCTTGGTTTTTAAATGCCCTCTATGACATTGGGCATCGGCCTTAGCAGACGACGTTGATCGAATTGCATCATCAATGTCATGACTGGTGGCAGCAGCACTAGTACTAGGAACTGGAAGTGGTTCCTGATCTTCCAATATTTTATCACATATAGTTGTCACAGGACAGCACCCCTTTATTATTACAGCACACAGAACAGTGCCCCTTTATTTTCACAGTGCCCCTGTATTCTTACAGCACACCGGACCAGTGTAATGTTATTTTAACAGCAGCAGCACCCCTGAATATATACAACATACAGGGCCAGTGTAATGTTATTAAGACATCCACACCCCTATATTTCACAGCATACAGGAACAGTGTGCTTTTAATTTTTAACTGCACCCAAATTTTTATAGCAGACAGGGCTAGTGTAATGTTATTAAGACATCAGCACCCCTATATTTCACAGTGCCCCTGCCCCCTGTACAACACAGTGACAGCCAGGACAGCAACACACATGTACAGCTGCAGCACCTGGCAGTAACACCAGCGACAGCCAGGACAGCAGGGACAGACAGGACATCACCACTAACACAGCACAGATAAACTACAGTAACTGCAGCAGCACCCCAACAGAACACACACTAACCCCACGCCACCACCCACAGAGAGACAGAGGTCTGCCTCCCTCCATCTCCAAGTCTGGAGTGAAAATGGCGGTGAGCGAGGCTGTTTATATGGGATCCAAAGCCCGCAAGAATACGAAAGTGGGATGATACCGTTTTGCCTCATTGTGTTTTCTGAGTCTGGCAGGAAGTCCTGAGCTGGATCTGGGCTCACGTCGTGAAGTTCAGGGGGGTTCGGTTCTCAGGGAACCGAGCCCGCTCATTTCTAATAAGAAGTAACAGTAAAGTCATAGAAATCACACATTTAATACTTGAATACACCACGGTTAAGATTTATTTACATTTCATAAAAATCAGCCCAAACATTTTTTCTAATAAACTTGATGCAGCAACTTACCTCTACTTTATTTTGGGGCAGATTCAAATCAGTAGTGTGTTTTTGCATGCCAAAAGTGATTTTTTTATTACTTTTACATGCATAAAAATGACATGCTATCCTATTGCAAGTTTTTTTCAGGGTCAAAAGGTTCTAGCAAAGCTGTCTACGTGCACTTTCCCAAAGAAAAGAATCGCAAAAAGCTATTCAATTGCTAATGGACATTAGTTACTGTAATGTGCATTTCTCTTTCGTCCCAGAGGATACTGGGGTCCATTTTAGTACCATGGGGTATAGACGGTTCCGCAGGAGCCTTCGGCACTTTAAGACTTTTCAACAGTGTGAACTGGCTCCTCCCTCTATGCCCCTCCTCCAGACCTCAGTTTAGAAAATGTGCCCAGGAGACTGGATGCACACTAGTGGAGCTCTACAGAGCTTTGCTGGAAAAAGACTTTCTTAGGCTTTTTATTTTACAGGGAAGCTGCTGGCAACAGCTTCCCTGCTTTGTGGGACTTAGGGGGGGAAGTAGGAACCAACTTCTCAATTAGTTAATGGTTCTGCTTCCGCTGACAGGACACCATTAGCTCCTGAATGGTACTGAACACAGCCCAAGCCTGACCAGCGTTCACTCCCATAGCACTGCCGACACCCCCTAACAGAGCCAGAAGTCAGAAGGCTGGTGAGTATATTACCGGAGTCCTGCAGATAGGGGATCCTCCGGTCATCGTTGGCGGCACACAGGTACACACGCAGCGGCGGGATGCTGTGCGCCATGTCACTCAGCAGGGCACGCTCTGAGGGCATGTTTTAAAACCTTACTCTCACTGGCATACATGTACAGCCGCTGATGTGCCATCCCCAGCGAGTATAAATATTACATTGCTGAGGCTGAAGGACGGGGCTTCTCCTCAGACTTGCCAGAACACTCACTGGGTGCCATTTTCTCCTGCAGAAACTCCAGTGTGAAACTCCTGAACGCTGTTTCTCCTCATGACAACGCTGATACAAGTACAGGGTGTTATAGAAGGGGCAGAGAGTGTTCATTATAATTAGGTCTGTGGGCCTATTATTGGTATATGCGCTGTAAGTGGGTAATATTTCCACAATTCACAATAAGGCGCAGTGTGTGGACTGGCAAATCCCTCTGTGTCTCTCTGACAGACTTTAGTGTGGATCTGTCCCCAATAGCTCCCCTGTGTGATAGGTGTGTGTGTGTGTGTGTGTGTGTGTGTGTGTGTGTGTGTGTGTGTGTGTGTGTGTGTGTGTGTGTGTGTGTATAACATGTCAGACATTGGGGAGGGTTCTTCCCAGGAAGAACCCATTTTAGATGCACAAGAGGGTAATGTGGTGGCCCTTCCCTCTCAGAAGGAGCCGGAGTGGGTGAAAATGTTGCAAAAGAATATGTCAATGCTTGCAAAGAAATTCTCTGAGTCTGAACAACAGACTAAATATTGGAGGCAGTCTGTGGAGGATGCACTGTTTACTGACCCCTCCATATCATCCACTCGGGTCCCATACAGTTCCCAGAAAAGGTCTCTGGCCCAGATAATGCAAGGGGACACAGACACAGATTCCAACTCTGACGTCAACACTGGGGATTTGAGAGGGGTAGACCCCAAATTAGCCAAAAGCATACAATGTATGATAGTTGCTATAAAGGAAGTGTTGGAGTTTCCTGAAACAACACTGGTCCCAGAGGAAAAGGATTATTTTAAATTAAATAAAAAGCAGGTTGTGACTTTTCCTCCTTTAAAGGATTTGAATGCATTCTTTTAAGAATCCTGGCTAATAACCCTGAGAAGAAATTTACCCTTCCCAGAAGGAAACGTGTAGCGTACCCTTTCCCTGAGGAAGACAGGCACAAATGGGAGACACCCCCAATGATAGACACCTCAGTTTCTCGGCTGTCTAAGAAAATAGTTTTGCCTGCCCCTTGTTCAGCCTCTTTAAATGATCCAGCTGACCGTAAATTAGAAACAACCCTAAAATCCATATATGCGGCTAATGGAACGGTGCTCAGGCCCACCATTGCTTGTGCGTGTGTAGGTAACGCTGTGGAAAAATGGTCTGACAACTGGTTTGTTAACATAGACACAGTTGACAGGGATGAAATAGTCCTCTCGGCCATATCAAAGATGCTGCAGGTTACTTAGTTGAAGCTATGAAGGATATTGGGTTGCTGAGTTCAAGATCCTCCGCTATGGTGATTTCAGCCCGCAGGGCGCTGTGGATCCACCAATGGAATGCTGATACGGAATAAAAAAAGAATATTGAGGCGCTTCCTTACAATGG
The DNA here is from genome assembly GCF_028390025.1 of Pseudophryne corroboree. Lineage (NCBI taxonomy): Eukaryota > Metazoa > Chordata > Amphibia > Anura > Myobatrachidae > Pseudophryne > Pseudophryne corroboree. Next base: position 546,354,956 of record NC_086449.1, read on the forward strand.
AGAAGCCCTCTTTGGAGACAAGCTGGATGCCATGATTTCAACAACTACATCAGGCAAGTCAGCATTTCTGCCTTCCGCAGCTGCTCCACCTAGGAAAGGATTTCATTCTCATACAACAACAAGTCCAAAAAGGCAAAGGGTACCTCCTTGTTCGCAGGAAGAGGGCGAGGAAGAGGTAAAAAATCTACAACACCATCAGGCTCGCAGGAGCAGAAGTCAACAGCTCCTTCTGCTAAAACCTCAGCATGACACTGGGGCTCCCCTGTGGGAGTACGATCGGGTGGGGCACGTCTGCTGTCTTTCAGCCAGGTCTGGGTTCACTCAGATCTGGATCCTTGTGTATTGCAGATAGTATCCCAAGGGTACAAATTGGAATTTCAGGACCTTCCCCATGCCGATTTTTCAAATCAGCCTTACCAGCTTCTGTTCAGGACAGAGCAAAAGTGCTAAATGCAACACAGAAATTATGTCAAGACAACGTAATTTCCTTAGTTCCTGTGTCACAACAGGAAAAAGGGTTTTATTCAAGCCTGTTTGTAGTGCCGAAACCGGATGGCTCGGTCAGATCGATTTTAAACCTAAAGACTCTGAACCTTTATTTGAAAAGGTTCAAATTCAAGATGGAATCCCTGAGAGCGGTGATCTCCAGCTTGGAGGAAAAGGAATTTCTGGTATCGATGGACATCAAAGATGCTTATTTATATGTTCCCATCTACCCGCCGCATCAGGCATACCTGAGGTTTGCGGTGCAGGACTGCCACTACCAGTTCCAAACATTGCCTTTCGGGCTCTCCACAGCTCCGAGAATATTCACCAAGGTGATGGCGGAGATGATGGTTCTTCTTCACAAGAAAGGAGTCAAAGTCATCCCATACTTGGATGATCTCCTCATAAAAGCGAGATCCAGAGAGAAACTAGTGCAGAACATTGCACTTTCCCTGACGTTGCTTCAACAGCACGGTTGGATCATAAACCTTCCAAAATTACAATTGGAACCCACAATGAGGTTATAATTTCTGGGAATGATATTGGACACGGAAGCACAGAAAGTATTCCTACCGTGAAAAAGGCTCTGGAGATCCAGAGGATGTCAAACAAGTTTTAAAACCAGCACGCGTATCGATTAATCAGTGCATCTGCCAGCTGGGGAAGATGGTAGCGGCCTACGAAGCTCTACAATTTGGCTGATTCCACGCCAGGGTGTTCCAATGGGACCTACTGGACAAGTGGTCCGGATCGCACCTACACGTGCACCGGAGGATAATCCTGTCAACAAAAGCCAGTATTTCACTCTTGTGGTGGCTTCAAAGTTCTCACCTCCTGGAGGGACGCAGGTTTGGGATTCAAACTTGGATCCTGGTGACCACAGATGCAAGCCTCCGAGGTTGGGGAGCAGTCACGCAAGGGAAAAGCTTCCAAGGAAGATGGTCAAGTCAAGAAATACTTCTTCACATAAACATTCTGGAGTTGAGAGCTGTGTACAACTGCCTTCATCAAGAGGCGCATCTTCTTCAAGATCGTCCCATACAGATCCAGTCAGACAATGTAACGACAGTAGCTTACATAAACCGTCAGGAAGGAACGAAAAGCAGAGCGGCAATAGCAAAGGTGACACGAATACTCCTCTGGGCAGAAAAACATGCAAGAGCTCTGTCGGCGATTTTCATTCCGGTAGTGGACAACTGGGAAGCGGACTTCCTCAGCAGACATGATCTCCATCCAGGAGAATGGCGCCTCCACCCAGAAGACTTTGCAGAGGTAGCAAGTCATTGGGGGGTTCCTCAAGTAGACATAATGGCATCTCGTCTCAACAAGAAGCTTCAGAAATATTGTTCCAGGTCGAGAGACCCACAAGCAATAGCAGTGAATGCACTGGTGACCCAGTGGGTGTTCCAGTCAGAGTATCTGTTCCCTCCACTTTCACTAATACCAAAAATTCTCAAGATCGTCAGAAGAACAAAGGTTCAGGCAATTCTCATTGCCCCAGACTGACCAAGAGGGCTTGGTATCCAGATCTTCAGGAGTTACTGCTGGAAGATCCTCGGCCTCTTCCTCTTCACGAGGACCTGCTTCAGTTTATCAAGACTTAACGTGGCTGCGTTTGACGGCATGGCTGTTGAGCGCCAGATCTTAGCCCATATGGGTAGTTCCAATAAAGTCATTCCCACACTTATTCTGGCCAGGAAAGGGGTAACGTCCAAGCATTACCATCGTATTTGGAGAAAATATGTAGCTTGGTGTGAATCCAAGAGGTCCCCTATGGTGGAGTTTCAATTCTATTTCTACAGGCAGGTGTGGATGCTGGCTTAAGATTAGGGTCTATCAAGGTCCAAATTTCGGCCTTGTCCATTCTCTTTCAGAACCAGTTGGCTTCCCTTCCTGAGGTTCAGACGTTCTGCGCATTCAACCTCCCTTGGTGCCTCCTGCGGCGCCATGGGATCTTAATGTGGTGTTGCAGTTCCTTAAATCGGACTGGTTTGAGCCTCTGCAAGAGGTGCAGTTGAAGTTTCTCACTTGGAAAGTGGTCATGCTGTTGGCCTTGGCATCAGGCAGACGAGTGTCTGAATTAGGAGCTCTGTCTCACAAGAGTCCTTACTTAATCTTTCATGACGATAGGGCTGAACTGAGCACGCATCAGCACTTTCTTCCAAAGGTTATGTCTTCTTTCCATATCAACCAACCTGTTGTGGTGCCAGTGACTTCTGACACCTCAGCCGTTTCTAAGTCCTTGGATGTCATCAGAGCGCTGAGGACTTATGTTGCAAGAACGGCTCGGATTAGGAAAACTGAAGCTTTTTTTGTCCTTTATGACCCCACAAGATTGGGTGTCCTGCTTCTAAGCAGACTATTGCGCGCTGGATCATTCAGCACGCTAATTCCACAGCAGGATTGCCGTTACCAAGTTCGGTAAAGGCCCACTCTACAAGGAAAGTGGGTTCGTCCTGGGCGGCTGCCCGGGGTGTCTCGGCATTGCAGATTTGCCGAGCAGCTACTTGGTCAGGTGCAAACACGTTTGCTAAATTTTACAAGTTTGACACCTTGGCTGCTGACGACCTTAAATTTGGTCAGTCAGTTCTGCAGGAACATTAGTACTTTCCCGCCCATACTGGGAGCTCTGGTACATCCCCATGGTACTGAAATGGACCCCAGCATCCTCTAGGACATAAGAGAAAATAGGATTTTAATTACCTACCGGTAAATCCTTTTCTCGTAGTCCGTAGAGGATGTTGGGTGCCCGCCCAGTGCTTATTTTTTCCTGCGTTACGTTTTGTCTTTTTTACACAGGTTCTCATGTGTTAAGATGTTTTACAGCAGTTGCTGTTATGTTATTCATGCACGTTTGCGTGGGTTATGTTGAAGGCCATGTTGTGCAACATGGTTTGTATGGTGTGAGCTGGTGTGAATCTCGCCACTAGCTTAATGTGAATACTTCTCTCGAAGTTGTCCGTCTCCTCGGTCACAGTTCCTATACTGAGGTCTGGAGGAGGGGCATAGAGGGAGGAGCCAGTTCACACTGTTGAAAAGTCTTAAAGTGCCGAAGGCTCCTGTGGAACCGTATATACCCCTTGGTACTAAAATGGACCCCAGCATCCTCTACGGACTACGATAAAAGGATTTAGCGGTAGGTAATTAAAATCCTATTTATTCAGAAAAGAAATCTTGTTTTTTTCCATGCATGTCATGGGGCTGCGAGAAGTGACAGGTGCAGTAGATATGAAAGCAATATTCCAGTCCTCCCCTGCCTTAAAAAAAAATCTATATATATATGTTTGGTTTTTTCAGTGTCACTCCCTTTCCACATCTACAGGAAATTATAATTTTTCCACCAGAAGTTTGAGGATAGGGTATCCAGCAGCGTCAGATTATTAAAACAAGCTGATTGAAGGGAGGGAGGCATTCTGTATTCTCATGTTACTTTATTAGCTTGTGGAACATGATAGTGGGTGTGCCACTAGTAGGCCTGGGGACAAGGAGGGACTAGGGGCACAACTGTAGTGGGCCCTGATGTTCCAGGAGGCACTGGAGGGATACCCAAATAAATATAACCCTTGCCTGCATCACTACAGTGATCAGCAGGACACAAGCATGTAGGGTCCACCTGGGAAGCCTCTGCAGCAGCTTGAAGCCTTGAACATTTGGAACGGCACTGGAGGTGGCCGTTGTAATAATGTTTTTTGTTTTGTATATTGCAGTGCAGTGCACGTGTCACAATGTCATGCAGAACCACATCACTGAAATGCAAAGGAGAGAAGAGGAACAACCAGACTTATAAGACATAGACCCAGTCAAGTGTCTGTTGGCTGAAGCCAGAGAGATATGGGGGCAGGTCCTGGAAAGACCCTTAGGGCAGGAAGGACAGATGTAAGCTGGGGAGACACTGTGGTACTCGAGAGACATTGTGGGGCTTGAGCTGGAGAGACACTGTGGGGACTCGAGAGACATTGTGGGGCTTCAGCTGGAGAGACAATGTGGGGACTCGAGAATGTGTGGCTAAACAGACAGAAGGGAGCTGGAGAGACACTGTGAGTGCTGGAGAAACTCTCTGCGGGCTGAAGAGATACTGTGAGGCTGGGGCTGGAGAGACAGTAGAGAGCTTGAAAGGCACTGTGGGTGCTAAAGAGTCATTAGTAGCTGGGTTTGGAGAGACAGAAAGGAGCTGATGCTGGAAAGATATTGGGAGGCTGGAGCTGCAGAGACATTGGGGATCTGGAGCTGCAGAGAGAAGGGAATAAAGCTGGAAAGATACAACGGGGACTGAGGCTGAAGAGAACTGAGGGGAGAGACTGGAGGTTATCAACAAATGGTAGGAATAGGAAGTATTGGAGACAGTAATCTTCATGCTAAAGAAACATTACTGATACAAATGGTACCAAATTATCAAATACATAGCAACAATATAAATGTATTTCTGGTTGAACCTCTGCTTTATGATGATGACATTGTTTATATTCCTATGCAGGCATTATCCAGACAATGTGATTTTCTATGTGAATAGTGAATACCGACTGAAGTCACTATCCCTTCCAGGGAGGAGCAATTTCTTCAGAGGTTCCCTGCTGCAGAGAATCCATATATAGGTAATGCAGATTCTCAAGTGACTGCTCTGTACCTAACAGGGATCTGGGGATGTGTGAACTCAAATATGTGCATGTACCCGGCCACATGATTTCTTCTGCCAGCCTTGGACATGGGTGAGAAAGGTGGGAATGATAGATAATCTGACATAGAGAATGTGGGTGCTAGAAGATCTTCATCAATTCCATTAGCTCAGGTACCAAGGGCTTGTCTGTATTGTACAAGTGTACCTACAGTATGTGGCAAACACATACACCTTGAATGAAAGAAGGTTTTTACAATCGTAAAACATTTACATTCCTTTATTGTACAGATGGTGAGCGATGCTCATCAATTAATCATCAGTGTCATGACTCCTACATCCTACAGCAGGGGGTGGTACAGGAGACCGCCGGTCAGCTTACCGACGCCGGGATCCCGGCAGCATACCGATGGCGGGATCCCGGCGGGAAGGGGCGAGTGCAGCAAGCCCCTTGTGGGCTCGCTGCGCTCGCCACGCTGTGGGCTCGGTGGCGACCTGCGGTCGCCACGGGTTCTATTCCCACTCCATGGGTGTCGTGGACACCCACGAGTGGAAATAGTCCCTGTTGGTCGGCATGCCGACCATTGGGATAGTGAGCCGTCGGGCTCGTGGAGGAGGTCATGTGACTGTCGGTCAGCTGACCGGCGGACACATGAATACCACCCCTACAGCAGCCTGCATTGATGGAACTATTTGAACAATTATGTCTGTTTACTAAGACACACCCATTGCAACAAGGGGAGTAATTGAATATACCTTTGGTGCTTAGACTGTTCTGGTGGTGTGTTGTTATATTCATCTTTGAAAGTCAGTGATATAATTGTCTGTTTCATCATTTTGCACAACATTTTAAACCATTTGAGTATGGCTATAGATTAGGATGTTTTTCTGGTTCAAATATTAGTCTAGCAGCACCTGAAGATGCCAATCAGGCAGGTTGCCAGACCCAGACGTGAGTTTATTAATGAAGTATGAATAATAAAATAGGTTTATATATATAGAAAAAAAGAGAGAGATAGAGAGGTTAGGCAAATCTGCATTGTACAATGGCCCTCATTCCGAGTTGATCGCTCGCTAGCTGCTTTTAGCAGCAGTGCACACACTAAGCCGCCGCCCTCTGGGAGTGTATCTTAGCTTAGCAGAAGTGTGAACGAAAGGTTAGCAGAACTGCTCGTAAAAATTTTCATGCAGTTTCTGAGCAGCTCCAGACCTACTCCTACCTTGCGATCACTTCAGTAACTTTAGTTCCTGCTTTGACGGCACAAAAACGTCCTGCGTTCAGCCAGCCACTCCCCCGTTTCCCCAGGCACGCCTGCGTTTTTACCTGTCACGCCTGCTTTTTTTGCACACTCCCTGAAGACGGCCAGTTACCACCCAGAAACACCCACTTCCTGTCAATAACACACACCGATTAACAGAGCGACAGAAAAGCGTTGCTCGCCCTTGTGTAAAACTGCATAGTTTTGTGTGAAAGTACTTTACGCGTGCGTACTGCGGCCCGTACGCATGCACAGAAGTGCTGCTTTTTCAACTAATCACCACGCTGCGAACGAAAGCAGTTAGCGATCAACTCGGAATGAGAGCAAATGTGTTGTAAATATATATATATATATATATATATTTATATTTATATATATATAATTTTTATTATTATTGTTATAGCAAATTTTAAGAGATGTGTTGAGAAAGGGGTGGGACAAGGGATGGAAACGTCTGGAGAATTGCAGCCAACAGAGTACAGGTTGGCAGCTGTGACTTCCCTTTCATTCTTTCCACTAAACTTTATACTCTATCTCCATACAGGAATAGCTTCAGGAACTCCACTTCAGCCCAGCCAATGATGATAGGACATGAAGATGGAGAATGCCAGCAGGCTAATCCTGATTATGTAAGTTAAAAGGAGAAAAATTGGTCAGTGGATGGGAGTGCCTGAAGAAGAGGCAAGTAAGCAGAGGACAGGTTGGCAGCTGTAACTAACCTTTCTGTTCCTTTCATAGAAATCTATGTATTTTCTTCAATATTTCATACAGAAGGATTCCAACCCACATATGTATTAAGGATGAAATTTCAGGATTTAATAAACTATTTTGTACTGGGTTTTTTTAAACTTATTTTCAATAATTAATTTCAATATTTTTTAAATGTTGTGTTTTTTCAACAATTTTTATGTAAGTTTTTTTAAGGAAAAAATGTCTGTTTAATGTTATGTGGCTGGAAAAGATTTTGCAGAGTGTTAGTTTGGCTTATGATGTTTGCCATCCATCTACCATGAATAAATAGACCTGTATCCAAGTTAATTGGCCAAATGTTAACATACATGTTGTAATAGTACCCATCTGTGTCATCCTTTGTGACTTTTCCCCTAGAAAAAGGTCAGTTTATTGTTAAGTGGCTGATAAAGGATTCGCAGAGGAAGGCAAGGTGGGTTTATGAAGCTTGCAGCCATCTACTAGTAATTAGACCTTTAAACATATTTACTTGGTCTAATGTTTGCCCTGCTAAAAAAAAGTAGATCATAAGTTTACTCTTCATGTTAATATTTTCATGTATTATCTATTTATATATATATATATATATATATATATATATATATATAAAGCAAAAAAGGAGATTGACTCACTGATTGACTTATCACGATATCTCTTAAACCACAAGGCCTACAATCTTGAAACTTGGCAGGTAGCTTCTCCTTAGGACCCAGGTTCTTGCTAAGTACCGGTTTTACAAATGTCACTTTCTATCCATGGAAATCGCTAAAAATGGATGTGTGTATGTACGTATGTATACATGTATGTATGTATGTATGTGTATATGTATGTTCCAGCATAACTCTGGAATGCCTGCAGCAATTTACACCAAACTTGGTACACATATTACAATCTGGGAACAAACACTGTTGGGGTAACACACCTGTAACACCCCTGGGGGGAACAGTAGCACAGAGTATATCAGAAGACAGCATAACTGTGGACTGCCTGGAGCAATTTACACCAAACTTGGTACACATTCAGTATGACTTACACTCTGGGAACAAACACTGTGGGTGTAAGACACCCCTAGCACCCCGAGAGGGGCAGCAGCACAAAGTATTTCAGGAGACAGCATAACTCTGGAATGCCTGGAGCAATTTACAACAAACTTGGTACACATATGAAATACAATCTGGGAACAAACACTGTGGGGTAAAACACCCCTAGCATCCCATAGGTTGGGACAGCAGCACAGATTATTTCAGGAGACATTATAACTCCGGAATGCCTGGAGCTATTTACACCAAACTTGGTACACATATGACTTACAATCTGGGAAGAAAAACTGTGTGGGTAACACACCCCAACCACCCCTAGGAGGGGACAATAGCACAGAGTATATCAGCAGACAGCATAACTCTGGAATGTCTGGAGCAATTTACACCAAACTTGGTACATATATGACTTACAATCTGGGAACAAACACTGTGGGGGTTAGACACCCCTATCACCCCTAGGGGTGAGGCAGCAGCACATAGTATTTCAGCAGACAGCATAACTCTGGAATGCCTGGAGCAATTTACAATAAACTTGGTACTCATATGACTTACAATCTGGGAAAAAACACTGTGGGGATCAGACACCCCTAGAACCCCTAGGGGTGGGCAGCAGCACATAGTATTTCAGGAGACATCATAAATCCAGAACGCCCAGACCAATTTACACCAAACTTGGTACACATATGACTTACAACCTGGGAACAAACACTGTGGGGGTAAGAGACCCCTAGCGGTGAGGGCAGCAGCACAGATTATTTCAGCAGACAGCATAACTCTGGAAAGCCTGGATCAATGTACACCAAACTTGGGACACATATGACTTACAATCTGGGGAAAAAAACACTGGGGGATAACACACCCCTAGCACCCCTAGGGGTGGGCCAGCAGCACAGACTATATCAGGACATGCATGATATGTCAGTGACGACAGGGCTGCATGTGACAGTGGTGGTAACATGATGTTAGAAGGGGAATGGAGGTAGCAGGAAGCCACACACTGTGAGTTATATAGTGTGAGGAGCAGGGTCCCCAGCAGCACAAATTATATTAGGAGATGCATAATATGTCAAGCAGGACAGGGCTGCATGTGACAGGGGCAGTGACATGATGTGAGGGGCGGAATGGAGGTAGCACAAAGCTACACACTGAGAGTTATATGGTGGAAGCAGCAGGGTCCCCAAGCAGCACAGAGTATATCAGGAGATGCATAATGTGCTGCGCTACATAAGAAACTGTAAATAAATCGATAATTTGATTGGGGCCCTGATATGATGTGAGGAAGGGAATGGAGGCAGCAGAAAGCCGCAGACTGGGAGTTGTATAGTGGGAAGAGCAGGGTCCCTTGGGGACCAAAAGGGGCCCGGCCACTACAAAAAGATGTCAGGGAAGCAAGATATGCATATATACTAGATCTCTAACCAACATAAATTAACGAACAACTATAATTCTAATTTTCCATCCTCATCCCATAGTGAAGCACGGGTATTCAGCTAGTTGTACAATATAATTCACAAGTTCCGTAATTTATATTACTTACGATCTTTCAAAAAATGAAAACTAAATATGTTCTTGGTTGGAGGTCGGCAGGACATTCTTCTTTAGAATGACAACCTAAAAAATATGAGAAATAGGAAAATTGACACACTTTTAGTGGTTAATTCTTTCTCATTAATTCCGTATTTTTCAGTACAACTATATGCCACCAGTGATTAGGCACTCAGTGATGTATAATCACAATGCCCTTGCTTAGTCAAACATACAAGTGTGAGGATACCTTTGTTAAAAATATCACGCACGGCACTGCTGTAGTATAAGATGACTTGTATTCAATTAATGTAACAGCATAGCAATCAGCAACGTTTCTGGGCCTTACCAAACCCTGTCATCAGACTGCTGTCCTGAGCCGGATGTGTTCCCTCCAGTCTGCACTCCCCGTCAATGCCCTCTGCCAGAAAGATCAATGTAATCTGCCAGAAAGATCAATGGCCACTCTGCAAGTACAGAAGAGGCTAAATATGACGCAGAAAGTGATAATTTCAACACATCTCTCTAGTCTCTATTAGAGATGAGTGGGTTCAGTTCTCAGAGAACCGAACCCTACCTCGCCTGACTCGGAAACCCGAACGCGGCAAAACATCATCATCCTGCTGTCGGATTCTCGCTGGATTTTGATTCCATATAAGGAGCAGCGCGTTGCGGCCATTTTCACTCCAGTCTCGGAGAGTGTATAGAGAGGACGTGTCCTCAGTGTTCAGTGTCTGTGTGTTGTGGCGGGAAAGTGGGGTGGCAAGTGTTGTACTGCTCAGTCCAGTCCAGTGTACTCACTCAGTGTATTTTGCTGCATCAATCCGGGCAGTCAAAGTGTTGGTGTTCTCTGCTGCCATATATCCAGTGTAGCTGTAAAGTGGTGCTGTGTTGTGCAGACCAGTCCAGTGTAGTCAGTGTATTGTGCTGTATCAGTCCAGCCATTCACAGTGTTGGTGTTCTCTGCTGCCATATATCCAGTGTAGCTGTATAAAGTGGTGCAGACTAGTGGTAGTGTCCTGTGTCATCAGTAATTCCAGTGACGATATACGCTGTTGCTATATGTCCACTGCTGCAGTATAACAATTATAACAACCTGTTGGGCTGCATCAGACCAGTGGTAGTGTCCTGTGTTATCAGAAATTCCAGTGACGATAAACGCTGCTGCTACATGTCCACTGCTGCAGTATAACAATTATAACAACCTGTTGGGCTGCATCAGACCAGTGGTAGTGTCCTGTGTCATCAGTAATTCCAGTGACGATATACGCTGCTGCTATATTTCCACTGCTGCAGTATAATAATTATAACAACAACCTGTTGTGCTGCATCAGACCAGTGGTAGTGTCCTGTCATTCAGTCATTTCAGTCATTCCTCTGCCGTATATTGTCTTATATAACTCCAAAAAAATAATGGAGAACAAAAATTTTGAGGATAAAATAGGGAAAGATCAAGAAGAACCACTTCCTCCTAGTGCTGAAGATTCTGTCACTAGCCATGACATAGACGATGAAATGCCATCAACATCGTCTGCCAAGGCCGATGCCCAATGTGATAGTAGAGGGCATATAAAATCTAAAAAGCCAAAGTTCAGTAAATAGAACCAAAAAAAGAAATTTAAATCGTCTGAGGAGAAACGTAAACTTGCCAATATGCCATGTACGACACAGAGTGTCAAGGAACGGCTGAGGCCGTGGCCTATGTTCATGACTAGTTGTTCAGCTTCACATGACGATGGAAGCCCTCATAACTGAGGCCTTGACACTTATGTTGGTGTTAGACGTGCGCCCAGTATCCGCTATTAGTGTAGTGGGATTTAGACAATTGATGGAGGTATTGTGTCCCTGGTAACAAATCCCATCTAGATTCCACTTCACTAGGCAGGTGATAGCGAGATTTTGCCATTTAATTTCAGTGATTTGGACGTATAATTACAGTGATTTTGCCAATTCATTTCAGTGATTTATAAATATTAATTACAGTGATCTTGCCAATTAATTCCAGTGATTTGGATGTATAATTCCAGTTGGAATTGTTTGTGTCGCTTGGCTTAGTCATACAGCTACCTCATGGCACCTCTTCGACATCTTTGCATGAGGTGCTGTTTGGGGCCTAGTTTTTGAAAAGTGCCATCCTGTGTGACACTGCCGTATGAGTCCAGGGGTACTGTCGTATAAATCCACCAACTGCAGATTTTTTTTTAAAGTGACTGGAGCGTGCTGGAGATGCTGTCAGTGGACCGAATAATTGTGGCCCACTCTCGACATTCAGCCACTGCGTGACACTACTAGATGGGCCAGGTGGTTGTGTCACTTAGCTTAGGCCTACAGCAACCTCGGTGCACTTTTTTTCTTCTTTACATCATGTGCTATTAGGGGCCTTTTTTTGATATCTGACCCCTGTCTGCCACTGCAGTGCCACGCCTAGATGGGCCAATTGTTTGTGTCGCTTGGCTTAGTCATACAACTACCTCATTGCAATTCTTTTTCTTCTTTGCATGATGTGCTGTTTGGGGCCTTTTTTTAAATATCTACCCTCCTGTCTGCCACTGCAGTGCCACGCCTAGATGGGCCAATTGTTTGTGTCGCTTGGCTTAGTCATACAACTACCTCATTGCAATTCTTTTTCTTCTTTGCATGATGTGCTGTTTGGGGCCTTTTTTTATATCTGCCCTCCTGTCTGACACTGCAGTGCCACTCCTAGATGGGCCAGGTGTTTGTGTTGTCCACTTGTATCGCTTAGCTTAGTCATCCTGCAACCTCGGTGCAACCTTTTGGCCTAAAAACAATATTGTGAAGTGTGAGGTGTTCAGAATAGACTGGAAATGAGTGGAAATTATTGTTATTGAGGTTAATAATACAGTAGGAGCAAAATTACCCCCAAATTCTGTGATTTTAGCTGTTTTTATGTTTTTTTTCCAAAATCATCCAGATCCAAAACAAAACTCGAAAGGGTGGTTTTGGCAAAAAAAACTAAAACACAAAAATGGAATTACAACCAAAACCAAAACACGAAAAGTTCCCGCCGCACATCTCTAGTCTCTATGTATATTATGCCTGCTACCGGATTTCAGTTGTATGGCACTCAAATCGGGAGGCCGCAAGGATGAAATAATTTGCAAAGTCCACGTAACTTGTTTGCACAAGGTCATACAGAAAAACTCACAGACAATTGAATTGGACCCTTTGAATGCAAACATATTTATTAAATGTTTTTTTCACAAAGATATTTAAAAAATACTCTGCAGATTCAGGCGCAGTTATAACTAATGCTTTTAATATGTGCTGCTTTTATAATGAAAAAATATACTGAACAATTCTCATGACAACTTGACTAGCTAAATACTAGCTTAATGTACACATAAACATTATAAATTGTGACAGATTCTGGTCAGATAAGACAACCACAAGCTGCAATGTGAGCCACAACATTCATTTTCATCATTGTGTTTTAAGAGTTAAAAATGGTGCTATCCCAAGCCACTTCTGGAGCACATGAAGCTAATTAACATCCATATTACTAGACAGAATGGAGGAATACATAATAAAGGGCAGAGAAAAAAGATAGAAGATTGCAAAACTAAGTCACCAAGATTCTTAAAAAAATGTGATAAATACGGTATATCTTCTGAAGTTTTTCTTTTTAGACAGTTACCAGTTAGATAACATTGTATAACATTTAGATGCAGAACATGATAAAGATCTTATAGTTAATTTACTTACTTGGAGAGTGGTAATGCGTAGAAAGATAAAGTACTAGCCAATCAGCTCCTAACTGTCATGTTACAAGCCGGACAGCTCTAGCAACAACCAGTGTCTATTTGGTTACTAAGATGTGTTGCATATTTTACACCTTAATGTAATTTTAGTAAATATAATGTAAGTATTTGTAAGTGTTTTATGTCTGCTAGGAAAACGTACAGTATATAGAGGGACCATGTTTTGTTATAAGCTATTTTGCTATAAGATATACAAAACTGCATAATAGTGCTGATTTTGTGCTGATTTGCAGACCTTGAAAGTAGAGATGTGCGGCCGGCACTTTTCGTGTTTTGTGTTTTGGATTTGGATCTGGATCCTCGCTCATGTTTTGGATCTGGATATGTTTTGCCAAAACCACCCTTTCCGATTTTGGTTTTGGATCTGGATGATTTTTGAAAAAAACAAAAACAGCTAAAATCACAGAATTTGGGGGTAATTTTAATCCTACAGTATATTTAACCTCAATAACATTAATTTACACTCCTTTCCAGTCTATTCTGAACACCTCACACCTCACAATATTGTTTTTAGGCCAAAAAGTTGCACCGAGTTCACTGGATGACTAAGCTAAGCGACACAAACACCTGGCCCATCTAGGAGTGGCACTGCAGTGGCAGACAGGATGGCACTTTTAAAAACTATGCTACAAAGAGCACATAATGCAAAAAAGAAAAAGAGGTGCAATGAGGTCGCTGGATGACTAAGCTAAGCAACACAAGTGTGCGGCACAAACACCTGGCCCATCTAGAAGTGGTACTGCAGTGTCAGACAGGATGGCACTTTTAAAGACTAGGACCCAAAGAGCACATAATGCAAAGAAGAAAAAGAGGTGCAAGATGGAATTGTCCTTGGGCCCTCCCACCCACCCTTATGTTGTTTAAACATGACATGCACACTTTAACAAACCAATCATTTCAGCAACAGGATCTGCCATATGACTGTAGCTGAAATTACAGGTTTGTTTGGGCCCCCACAAAAAAAGAAGCAATTATTCCCCACACCAAAATAAAAGCAATTCATCTGTCCTTGCACAAACTGGCTACACAGAGGCAAGATGTTATCCTCATTCTCATCCTCTGATTCCTCACCACTTTCAGTGTGTACATCATCCTCCCCACAGAGTATAAATTTGTCCCCACTGGAATCCACCATCACAGGTCCCTGTGTACTTTCTGGAGGCAATTGCTGGTAAAGGTCTTCCTAGAGGAACTTATAATTCATTTTGATGAACATCATCTTCTCCATATTTTGTGGAAGTAACCTCCTACACCGATCGCTGACAAGAATACCCACTGCATTAAACACTCTTTCAGAGCACACTGGGTGGAGGGGGGGGGGGGAGCAATTTAGGTAAAATAGAGCAAGTTTGTGCAAGGTCCTCAAAATTGTCTCTTTTTCCTGCCAGCATACATACGGACTGTCTGACATGCCTACTTGGATGCTGTCACCCATATAATCCTCCACCATTCTTTCAATGGAGACAGTATCATATGTAGTGACAGTAGACATGTCTGTAATTGTTGGCAGCTCCTTCAGTCTGGACCAGATGTCAGCAATTGCTCCTGACTGCCTGCATCACCCCCAGCGAGTGGGCTTGGAAATTTTATCCTTTTCATCGCAACCCCAGTTGCCGGAGAATATGAAGGAGGAGCTGTTGACGGGTCACGTTCCACTACAGTTGACAATTGTCTCACCAGCAGGTCTTTGAACCTCTGCAGACTTTAAACATAGGATCGAGCACAGTGGCCAAAATATAGTGCTCTGATTCCAACAGATTGACCACCCTTGAATCCTGGCAAAGCGAATGAAGGGCTCCATCCACAAGTCCCACATATTTAGCAGAATCGCTCTGTCTTAGCTCCTTCAATTTATCCAGCTGCTTCTGCAAAAGCATGATGAGAGGAATGACCTGACTCAAGCTGGCAGTGTCTGAACTGACTTTACGTGTGGAAAGTTTAAAGGGTTGGAGAATCTTGCACAACATGGAAATCATTTTCTATTGCACTTGAGCCAGGTGCATACCCCCTCCTATGCCTATATCGTAGGTGGATCTACTGTATAGGCTTGAATGGCCTTTTGCTGCTCCTCCATCCTCTGAAGTATATAGAGTGTTGAATTCCTCCTCATTACCACCTCTTGCTTCAGGTAATGGCTTGGCAGACTCAGAAGTGTTTACTGGCATACCAGTCTTCAGCACGCAGTGGCTGAATGCAGAATATGGCCTGCAATTTTTCAGGCCACCGACAGCATCTCCTCCATGCCCCTGTCATTTTAAAAAAAAAATATCTTCACCACCAAATAAATTGTATGTGCAAAACATGGGATGTGCTGGAATTTGCCCAGATGTAATGCGCACACAATATTGGTGGCATTGACCGATATCACAAAGCCCCAGGAGAGTCTAAGTGGGGTAAGCCATTGTGCGATGGTGTCCCTCAGTTTCCATAAGAGGTTGTCAGTGGTGTGCATCTTACGGAAACCGGTGATACACAGCGTAGCCTGCCTAGGAACAAGCTGGCATTTGTGAGATGCTGCTACTGGTGCCAGTGCTGTTGTTGCTGCAGGGGCAATACATCTACCCAGTGGGCTGTCACAGTCATGTAGTCCTTAGTTTGCCCTGCTCCAAATGTCCGTGATTAAGTGGACACTGGGTACAACCGCATTTTTCAGGACACTGAGGACACTTTTTTTAATGTCCCTATATAGTCCGGGAATCTCTTTCCTAGTGAAGTGGAATCTAGGTGGGCTTTGGGACCAGGGACACACTACCTCCATCAATTGTCTAAATCCCACTGCACTTATGGCGGATACCAGATGCATGTGTAACACCAACATAGCTGTCAAAGCCTCAGTTATCTGCTTTGCAACAGGATGACTGCTTTCATATTTCATCATCCTCACAAAGGACTGTTGGACAGTCAATTGCTTAGTTGAAGTAGTACAAGTGGTCTTCTGACATCCCCTCTGGGATGACAATCGACTCCCAGCAGTAACAACAGCAGCGGCAGCAGCAGTAGGCGTACCACTCAAAGTTAGGAGAGGACTCGTCAGTCATGCCAGTGACATGGCCTGCAGGATTACTGATGTTCCTGACTGAGGAGGAAATTGATGTTGAAGTAGTTGGTGGTGTGGCTTGCAGGAGCTTGGGTACAAGAGGAAGAAGGGATTTAGGTGTCAGTGGACTGCTTACATTCTTACCCACAGTTTCTGATCTTGACAATGACTTCTGATAAATGTGCTGCAGGTGACGTATAAGGGAGGATGTTCCTAGGTGGTTAATGTCCTTACCCCTACTTATTACGGATTGACAAAGGCAATACACGGCATGACACCTGTTGTCTGGATTTGTGGAAAAATAATTCCACACCGAAGAGGTGGCTTTTTTGGTATTTTGCCCAGGCATGACAATGGGTTTTCTCATTCCATGGACAACAACTGTCTCCCCCGATGCCTGATTTAAACAAACCACATCACCATCAGAATCCTCGTCGTCAACTTCCTCCTCAGTGCCAGCAACCTGAGTGCCAGTACACTCAGCCTGGTGTACTTCAACAGTGACATCTTCAATTTGAATATCAGAAACTGGACTGTGGGTGCTCCTTCCAGCACTTGCATAGGGTGTGCAAATGGTGGAAGGAGCCACCTCTTCCCGTCCAGTGTTGGGAATGTCAGGCCTAGACATCGCAACCACGGTTACACTTGGACTCTCCTTGGGGATTTTTGATATCTATGAATGCACAGTTGTTTTTTCCTGTGCTTAATATTTTTTATTTTTTGAGAGGGAGGAAGGCTTCCATCCTCATGAGAAGCTGAGCCACCAGTCATGAACATAGGCCAAGGCCTTAGCCTTTCCTTGCCACTCCATGTCATGAATGGCATATTACCAATTTTACGTTTCTCATCAGTATAAATTTTTGCTTCTTGGATCTTACACGCCCTCTATGACACTGGGCATTGGCCTTAGCAGGCGATGTTGATGGAATTGCATCTTCAATGTCATGACTGGTGGCAGCAGCAGCTTCAGCACTAGTACTAGGAATTGGAAGTGGTTTCTGATCTTCCACTATTTTTTCCTCCAAATTGTTGTTCTCCATTTCACAGGACAGCACCCCTTTATTATTACAGCACACAGAACAGTGCCCCTTTATTTTCACAGTGCCGCTGTATTCTTACAGCATACAGGAGCAGTGTGCTTTTAATTTTTAACTGCACCCAAACTTTTATAGCAGACATGGCCAGTGTAATGTTATTAAGACATCAGCACCCCTATATTTCACAGCATACAGGAACATTGTGCTTTTCATTTTTAATTGCACCCAAACTTTTATAGCAGACAGGGCCAGTGTAATGTTATTAAGATATCAGCGCCCCAATATTTCACAGCATAAAGGAACAGTGTGCTTTTAATTTTTAACTACACCCAAACTTTTATAGCAGACAGGGCCAGTGTAATGTTATTAAGACATCAGCACCCCTATATTTCACAGCATACAGGAACAATGTGCTTTTAATTTTTAACTGCACCCAAATTTTTATAGCAGACAGGGCCAGTGTAATGTTATGCCAATGGTGCCTGGCACACAGTGCAGATGCACTGTGGGCACAGGACCACTGGCAACACCCACCTTACCACTCTGTCGCTGCTGCACTATGGGCTGGTAGCCGGGCAACGCTGCAGCCCCACCACTCCCCTTCCCTCCACATGTTCTGGGAGAGACTCTGCCTGCCATACTGTGTGAAAAGGGACTCTGCCTGCTGTACTGTGTAAAAGGATGCTCTACCTGCCATACTGTGTAAAGGGTACTCTACCTAGTGTAATGTGTGTAGGTGGCACTACTGTGCGGCGTAATTTGAATAATGGAGACTTCTCTACAGCGTAATATGAATTGGTATTATTTTGTGGCCACGCCCTTTCCCCATGAAGCCACGTCCCTATATTTTTGCGCACACCTATGGCGGGCACTGGCCCTGTTGTTATATGGGGGGTTCCGTTGCTGTTTCTTGCACACATCGCTAAAATGTCTAGTTACGGCACTGCAACCCAGTATATATGGATGAGTGGTGGGGGGCACGCAGATATGTGCCCTGCGTTGTCATCTTCCTGTTCTGCCGTGGGATAGTAAAGCAATGCTTTCTTTGCCACACTTCTTTCAATAATAAATTGTCATGTAATAAATTAAATGGCATTTAACTACTAATCTTTTTCTTGTGTTGTTATTTTAGAGGGAGGTAAGAAAGAGAGGTATCATTTTGTGTTATTTGGTATTACAGTAGCTCAAGATGTGCAGAAGCTTTAATCCTGCACAGTTTTAAAACATTCTCCTGCCTGCAGGAATAGATGCAGAGGTGTTTAAAAAAAACCTTCTAAATTAGAAAAGGACCTTGAAATGCACTTGACAGAAAATTAGGCACACTTAAAGAGAAAAAAAAATATAGGGGCTATAGCATCTGCAGTCTTTAAATTACTCCTTGGCAAAATTACTCCTTGGCAATAGAAATTGCACTGCCCTCTCTTTTCTAACCCTTTCGTCTAAATACCAAATTCTTTTATGAAAGATTCTGCTAAATGTCAGACTACATGCAAAGCTTCAGTTTCATTTAAAAATTGAGCAGATGGGGGCTTAAATAATAAAATCTTATCTGCACTGTTACCTCCTTAGAGCAATAACTCTTAATCTTGCACACTAAAAGCAGGACTTGGTCAAATCCAAACTTTGCTTAAAATGCTTAGGATGTGGCAAATCACATATTAAAATCTTGATTTGTTGCCTCCCTAAATTTACTTAGGTTTATTTTTAAATGATGATGTGCTCTGTAGTTAATATATTGTGAAATATGTCACACTGCAGATTTCACTGTTGCTAAATTTATCTATGAAGACTACAACAATTAAAAGGATCATGATTAAACTACACAGTTAAAACAATATTGTGAATAAAGTGCAAATACTAAATAGTACAGTACATAGTATACATATAAAAATATAACTTTTCAAATTACAAAAATGTATTAAGAAAGGAATTAATGCAAAAAAAAATCCAAACTCTAAACGTGAAGGAAAAGGTATTCAAATATACCTGCAGGGGGAGACAAAGAGTCAAATAAGTATGCTAGAAGAATAGCAAAGGTTACAAAACTCAATCCAGTAAAAGTTAAATATTCCCAACTATAAAGAATTTATGTTTATTTGTTAGTTTGATGTTTTCGTATACTGTATTTTGAGTGAGTATATTGTACAATCTTGTAAATCATAAACTCTTTTGTAAACTCCAATACTTTATTCTGAAACACTATTAAATACCTTTTGTTTCATTGTATCTCCTTGTAGGTAGCACATAAATCATTATATGTACTGTGTGACTATGAGTATAATGTATGCAGCAATAGATGTATTCACACAATTGATTAGCCATTTATTATTCACAAATACAGTTTGTTGCAAAAAATAATTTACTATGATTATGATTTTGTGGTATATCACAGACACAAACAAGTCACTTGCAATCTGGTGGCAGAAAATTGTGTCCATAATATAAATTGTTATTTCTTTGATGATAACCAGTCCTCTTACACTGCCCAAGCGGCCATCCATGGGACTTTGACCAGCTAGCAACAACAGAAAATGTTAATATATAATTTCGAAATACAGTTTACTTGCCAGGTGCCCTCCTAGATAACATAATCCCATAGGTAGTGAAGAGGTGGCACTTACAGGTCTTGTTTCATGTAAGACAGAAACACTTCAGTCAAATACAGGGACGTAACTATTCAGACATAAGATGGGCCCGTAAACAATCTCCTTCTGGGCCCCCTACTCTCTAGTTGGAT
This sequence comes from Pseudophryne corroboree, assembly GCF_028390025.1. Taxonomy (NCBI): domain Eukaryota; kingdom Metazoa; phylum Chordata; class Amphibia; order Anura; family Myobatrachidae; genus Pseudophryne; species Pseudophryne corroboree. The sequence continues at coordinate 546,375,196 of NC_086449.1, forward strand.
GCACCGTACTTTGAGCACTAATAGCACTAGTAGACTCTGGTGCTTTGCCAGATTCTCCATGTATATTGTGCGTCAGCCATTTTCCTAGTGATTTTCTTACTGCACATGCGTAAAATGGTGATTTATGCAACGCTGCTGCTGTAGACACGGAACTCCGGAGAGGTTTGTATTTAAAAGAAGGGGTGCAGGGTGTGTGGTGTGTACCCTTCACCCATTATAGATAAGCCACTGGTCAGACATAAAAGACTGATGTGTTGCTGTCTTACTTGAAACAAGAAAACAGAAAGGGTGGCACCTTTTACCCCCTGGTATCAACACAGCACACTGACTGATATTTGTAACAATACCTGAACACTATCTGGTAATTGAATTTAAGAGATATTTGTTACCAGGGGCAGATCCAGAAGAAAATGATAGGGGAGGCACCATGGAAGGGGCAAGTACATTTGCGTGCGGCTTCGGTGCATGTGAGGTGGCGCTTCTTATACAATGCCCACAGTTGTAGCGCTCATTATGCAATGTCCACTGTACTGGTAGTGCCCCTTATATAGACCCCATAGTAGTGGTGCCCCTTATGCAATGCCCGTATTGCCCCCAGTAGTTATGTTGCCTGTAGTAATGCCCCCAGTCATTTGGCGCCCTAGTAGCTATGCCCCCAGTTTTATTGCCCCTGCAGTTATGACCCCAGTAGTTTACCCCCCCCCTTTAGTTTAGCCTCCAAGTGGTAATGCCCCCAGTAGTTTGCCTGCTTGTAGTTTAGCCACCAGTAGTAATGCCCTCCTGTAGTTTGCCCCATTGCAGTTTAGCCCCTGTAGTTATGCCCCCCTTGTAGTTTAGCCCCCAGTAGTTTGGCCCCTGTAGTTATCCCCCAGTAGTTTGGCCCCTGTAGTAATGTCCCCAGTAGTTTGGCCCCCTGTAGTTTAGCCCCCAAGTAGTAATGCCCCTGTAGTTAAGCCGCCAGTAGTAATGCCCCTGTAGTTACGCCGCCAGTAGTAATGCCCTCCTGTAGTATGCCCCCAGTAGTTAGCCCCTTTGTAGTTGGCCCCCAGTAATAATGTCCCCCAGTAGTTTGCCCCCAGTAGATGCCCCCCAGTAATAATGTCCCCCAGTAGTTTGCCCCCAGTAGATGCCACCCAGTAATAATGTCCTCCAGTAGTTTGCCCCCAGTAGTAATGCCCCCTAGGAGGTTGCCCCCAATAGATGACCCCCCAGTAGTAATGCCCCCAGTAGATGCTCCCTCAGTAATAATGTCCCCATTAGTAATGCCCCCCCACGCAGTAGTAATGTCCCTTGTTGATGCCCCCAGTAGTAATGCCCCTTGTTGATGCCCCCCAGTAGTAATGCCCCCAGTAGATGCTCCCACAGTAATAATGCCCCCAGTAGTAATGCCCCCCCACCCAGTAGTAATGTCCCTTGTTGATGCCCCCAGTAGTAATGCCCCTTGTTGATGACCCCCAGTAGTAATGCCCCCAGTAGATGCTCCCCCAGTAATAATGCCCCCAGTAGTAATGCCCCCCACCCAGTAGTAATGTCCCTTGTTGATGCCCCCCCAGTAGTAATGCCCCCAGTAGATGCTGTCCCAGTAATAATGCCCCCAGTAGTAATGCCACCCCAGTAGTTATGCCCCTTGTTGATGCCCCCAGTAGTAATGCCCCCAGTAGATTCTCCCCCAGTAATAATGCCCGCAGTAGTAATGCCCCCCACCCAGTAGTAATGTCCCTTGTTGATGCCCCCAGTAGTAATGCCCCCAGTAGATGCTCCCCCCAGTAATAATGCCCCCAGTAGTAATGCCCCTTGTTGATGCCCCCAGTAGTAATGTCCCCCCCCGTAGTTTGCCCCCAGTAGATGCCCCCGCTGCACTGAGGAAAACAAAACACAACATACTTACCAAGCCCCGTTCCCGCTTCCAGATCTCTGCAGTCCTCCTCCTCTCTTGGCGTCCTCTCCTCAGCACTATGAGAGAGACGTCATGACTGACGTCTCTCCCATAGCGCACGCCGCACAGTGACAGCATCGGAAGCCAATGCTCAGTACTGAGCTCCGGCCTCCAGCTGCCGCTGTGCAGGGAGACGGGCGCCCGCTGGTAACACAGTCTCAGCGGGCGCACGTCATCTCACTGTGCGGCGCCGGGGGGACGACGACGGAGGGACGGGGAACGGACGGAGGGACGGGGGACGGAGGCCACAAATGACAGGGGGCACGGCCCGAGTGCCCCCCCCCCTGGATCCGCCACTGTTTGTTACATATATTTGCAAATACATGATAAGCCACGAGCGCATTCACTGGTTCTCTGATATCTGATATACAATACATGATAGCAGTGCCCACATAAGGTCATGTGATTTGTCTATAAGACGCACACAAAAATACATTCATATTGAGGGCTAGCTTACCTGAGAGGATCTCCAATTAGCACCACAAGGACCAGTATGCCTTCCAAATGCTGCTCCCATACATTGCCTTCTCACACATGCAAACAGACACAGTGGTAAATGCTCAATCACTCTGTAGATACTTATCAGTTTACTTGAAACAAGACCTGTGAGTGCCACCTCTTACACTGTAGGTACAGTATACTTTTTTGTATTTATTTCACTTTTCCTTCCCTCCACTTAAAGTTAACGGTGAGAGTGCCTCTGATTTCTGAGATGTAGAAGGGTTTGGTGGGAGGACATTCTTCCTATGTTTTTCTTGAATTTCAATATAAATTGTAAATACAAGCTTTAGACCTATGAAATTAAGCACACATTTATTTAAATGTGCAAGTGTTCAGCGCCGCAATTAGTGGCATTGCAGCTGGTATCTGCCGCTATTAAGGGGCCCACAGCTGGTAGCTTTACATAGCATCAAACAACTCATTAGTATGCTGCCACACCACTCCATGGACCATGACTAAGAGGTCCCTGGGGGCGCGTTCCTGAGGGAGATCAGGAGGAGGGGCAGTGTTGTCTCCCCTCTCATCTCTCCCTGACTCCTTTCTTCTGCATCCTGAATGACTGCCTGGGACTGGCTGGTGCCACCGGGGAAGACATTCACTGACAGGTGGATAGAAGGAACAACCAAGCCCTGCCCATGCCTGCAGAGAGAACCAGCCCATATCACAGACTGATGAGCAAGCCAAGACATATTGATGACATATTGATCTGATGTGGGCCCAGACCCAGAAGTACTGCAAGTACATTTATGAAATTCACAGCCTGCAGCCACCTCATTGTTTCCAATTTATCCACTGCCTCCATAGTCACCCACTACCTCCCTGTTGCCATCTCTCCGTCACTGACTGTCTCCCTGTCACTATCTCCCTGTCACCCACTGTCACCCTGTCACACACTATATCCCATCATCTTCTGCCTTCTATTATCACCCTCTGGCTCTCCCTATTTATCTCTCCCTGTCATCCTCCACCTCTCCCTTTTACTCTCTGCCTTATGCTGTCACCAGCTGCCTCTCCCTGTCTCCCTCTGCCTTCCGCTATCACCAACTGCCTCTCCCTTTGCCTTCCTATGTCACACTCTGCCTTCCTCTGTCACCCTATGCCTCTGCCTATTACCTTCTGCCTTCCCCTGTCATCCTCTGATTTCCTCTCCCTGTCTCCCTTTGCCTTCTACTGTCACCCTATGCCTCTCCTTCTCAACATATACATCTTCCTGTCACCCACTGGCTTCCAAGTCACCCACTGCCTCTACCTGTCATAACTCTCCATTACTCAATGATTCCCTAGTCACTACCTGCCACGCATTGCTTCTGCCTGTCACCCACTGCCTCTTCCCATTACTATCTGCTTCCCCAATCACCAATCTCTCCCTGTCACCCTCTATATCTCCACAGTCACCCACTGCCTCTTCTTCTGTCTTTCCCCTGCCACCCGCTGCCTCTCCTTGCCACCATCTGCTTCTCCCTGTCTCCCTCTACCTCTCTATCACATACTGATTCCCTAGTAACCAAAAACCACACTCTGCCTCTCTCCACTACCCATTCCCACCACAATCCCCCACTGTCTCTCCCTATATACCTCTCCCTGCCACACACAGCTTCTCCCTGTCACATATGCCTCTCCCTGTCACATATGCCTCTCCCAGCCATCTCTACCTATCACCCACTGACTCCCCAGTCACCACCTACCTCTCCGCCACCCACGGGCTCTCCCGCTATCACCCACAGCATCTCCTGTTGACACCCACTGCTTATCCCCATCATCCACTGCATCTCCCATAGGGACAGGAGGGGGTGGTTGGCAGAGAATATTTTTATACCTGGGCCCACCACTCAAGTTCCACCACTGCAAGTGTTCACATTTTCTGCCCACACTCTTTGATCAGATCTAGACATATACAGTTGTGCTCATAAGTTGACAAATGGCCAGAAAATCACACATTCTGCTAGGGTATGTAAGAGAATATGAATGATAACTCACAAACTTTTATTTCACTCATGGTTAGTGGTTGGGTGAAGCCATTTATTGTCAAACAACTGTGTTTACTCTTTTTAAATCATAATGACAACAGAAACTACCCAAATTACCCTGATCAAAAGTTTACACACCCCAGTTCTTAAAACCGTGTATTGCCCCCTTTAACATCAATGACAGCTTGAAGTCTTTTGTGGTAGTTTGTGGATGAGGCTCTTTATTTTCTCAGATGGTAAAGCTGCCCATTCTTCTTTGCAAAAAGCCTCCAGTTCCTGTAAATTCTTGGGCTGTCTTGCATGAACTGCACGTTTGAGATTTCCCCAGATTGGCTCAATGATATTGAGGTCAGGAGACTGAGATGGTCACTCCAGAACCTTCACTTTATTCTGCTGTAGCCAATGACAGGTCGACTTGGCCTTGTGTTTTGGATTATTGTCATGTTGGAATGTCCAAGTACATCCCATGCGCAGCTTCCGGGCTGATGAGTGCAAATTTTCCTCCAGTATTTTCTGAAAACATGCTGCATTCATCTTGCCAGCAATTTTGACCAAGTTTCCAGTGCCTTTGTAGCTCACACATTCCCAAAACATCAGCGATCCACCTCCGTGTTTCACAGTAGGAATGTTGTACCTTTCATCATAGGCCTTGTTGACTCCTCTCCAAATGTAACGTTTATGGTTGTGGCCAAAAAGTTCAATTTTGGTCTCATCACTCCAAATTACTTTGTTCCAGATGTTTTGAGGCTTGTCTCTCTGCTGTTTGGAGTATTGTAAGCGGGATGCTTTGTGGCATTTGTGTAGTAATGGCTTTCTTCTGGCGACTCGACCATGCAGCCCATTTTTCTTCAAATGCCTCCTTGTTGTGCATCTTGAAACAACCACACCACTTTTTTCAGAGAGTCCTGTATTTCAGCTGAAGTTATTTGTGGATTTTTCTTTGCATCCCGAACAATTTTCCTGGCAGTTGTGGATGAAATTTTTGTTGGTCTACCTGACCGTGATTTGGTTTCCACAGAATCCCTCATTTTCCACTTCTTAATTAGAGTTTGAACACTGCTGATTGGCATTCTCAATTGCTTGGACATCAGTTTATATCCCTTTCCCATTTTAAACAGTTCAATTACCTTTTCCCGCAGATCCTTTGACAATTATTTTGCTTTCCCCATGACTCAGAATCCAGACACGTCAGTGCAGCACTGGATGAAAGATGCAAGGGTCTTTCAGGAGTCCAGAAACTCACTGACCTTTTATACACACACACTGATTACAAGCAAACAGATCACAGGTGAGGATGGTTACCTTTATTAGCCATTCAAACCCGTTTGTGTCAACTTGTGTGCATGTTATCAGGCCAAAATCTCCATGGTATGTAAACTTTTGATCAGGGTCATTTGGGTAGTTTCTGTTGTCATTATGATTTAAAAAGAGTAAACACAGTTGTTTAACAATAAATGGCTTCACCCAACCACTAACCATGAGTGAAAGAAAAGTTTGTGAGTTATCATTCATATTCTCTGACAAATGGCCAGAAAATCACAAATTCTGCTAGGGTATGTAAACTTATGAGCACAACTGTATCCTAGTTATTTCTACTTTCTAATAATCCAATCAGATGTGATGATCTGAAGATGGTGTACATTATATAGTAGAGGAAATTGGTAAAACTGAATACAAACATTATAATGCATTTACAATATACACAGATAGAATGCAATGTAAACATACAGATATTGTATATTGTAGCCGCAAAGCATTCATGGTGTTGGATAGCAGGGAACATGCGTACGCATGCACTCAATATCCATCAGCTACTATGGGGCCACCAACAGGTCCGATTGAGTGCGGTATACCGCAATGTGTATGTGTCACGGTTCCGCTATAAAACACTCCCATATTTATACAATATAACAGATGAAATATCTGGATGATCACAGATCTATGGTAGCAGATTTAGATGTAATGTCTTACCATCAATGATATGCTGAGGGGAGGATATATATATTTATCTCTGGTGGAGACCATGTGGAAGCGCAAATGGTCGCCTCCAGTGCATACCTCCAAACTGTCCCAATTTTCGTGGGACAGTCCCGTTTTTTGGGACTGTCTCGCTGTCCCACCCACGGGCCGCAGTGTCCCGTGGTGGGGGCAGTTGGGAGACTCATGCACTCGCTGCCCTGCTTAGCAGAGCAGCGGTGAATAGATGCTGTGCACATGCACACAGCGTCTATTCACTGGAGTCAGAGGGAGAGGGGGCATGCCAGCGGCTCACAGAGTGCTGGGCATGCCCCCTCAGTGACGAAAATGGGGGCATGGCTCGCGATCGCCGGTCCTCCTGTGAAGCCACGCCCCCTTTCTTAGGCCACACCCCTTTTGGGGTGCGTGTTTCCCTCTTTCTACGAATGAAAAGTTGGTAGGTATGTCTAGTGTCTTGTACCCAGAATGCACTGAGAATCTTACTAAGGTAGTCCATGATGTTTGAAATTAAACTACTTCTGAGCTGACCACTAGATGGGGCTGATAACATAAATCATTGTGAACACATAAATGAGATAGCTATAACAAATATGGGTGTGGATCATAGGGTCAACAGTTACAAGGTCAACAGTCATTAGGTTGACCACTATTGGTTGACAGTGACTAGGTCAACACCTGAAATAGGTCAACACGGTCATTAGGTCGATATAAACAAGGTTGACTTGGAAAAAGGTCGACATGAGTTGTTGTTTTTTTGTTTTTCTTTTTTTGGTGTCTTTTTCTTCACCGAGTGACCGAGAACCTCACTTAGTGCACCGTGTCCCCTCGCATGGCTTGCTTCGCTCGCCATGCTTCGGGCAAGGTGTCTCGCTCCACTGTGGCAGCACTAGGCACAGTTTGCTATTCCCAATCATAGTCCACGTGGATCGTAAAGTATGAAAAAGTTCACAAAATGAAAAAAAATTGAAAAACTCATACCAATCTTTGTCCATGTCGACCTTGTACATGCCGACCTAGTGCACATGTTGACCTGTAGACCATGTCGACATATAGAGCATGTCAACCAATAGTGGTCGACCTAAGTGCAGTCGACCTAGAGACTGGCTCCCAACAAATATATATGCCGAAAGGCATTAATAGCAGTGCCTTGGATGGACACATGGGGGTATATTTACTAAGGTCCCGATTTTGACCGATTTGGTGTTTTTTCTTCAAAGTGTCATCTCGGGAATTTACTAAGCACAAATCTCGGCAGTGATGAGGGCATTCGTATTTTTATTACGGCTGTGTAGTAAAAATACAAATGAATACACCATCGGTCAAACGCGGCTGTTTAGGTATAGAACTCGGTCATTTACTAAGCATTCGTATTTGAAATCTCTACCGTGAAAATGCATGTGCAGCCGGAAAAAAATACTAATAGTGCAAAAAGCCTAAAAAAAAGTAGACCTGCTTTTGAGAAGCGTGTTTACATGTGTTGCCTATTCTACATTACTCACACCTGACTTTTTGGGCCTTTAAAAGGGGCCCAAACACATTTTCTCCTCTCTCACTCTGAAATGGCTGCTACCATGTGTAGTACTGCTTTTTTTGTTTGCTGGGGGATACCTGACAGTGCTTTATGAGGCTACAATAAACCAAGTCCAGGAAAATGAACATAGTCAGCAGGTTGTACAGGTTCCGCGTAGGCTGGGCATGGCTGTTTTTTTTAGTGGTCGTTTAAACTTTAACAAATTGTCTGATGACCAGGTTATACAGATGGTCCCACTAAATGTAAATAACCTTTTCCGTCTGTATGACCTTGTCAAACTGAACCTAGACCCTGAGCCAGCACGCTCTCGCTATGTCTCAGGCCTGCACAAACTCCTGGCTGTGTTTCACTTTATGGCTACTGGCAGCTTCCAGCCTGTGACTGGCGATGTCATTATTATCTCACAGGCCACCTTTTATAAATATTTTATTCTGGTGATTTAAAATATACATACACGTCTATGTGTAAGTGGTGTTTCTGTAATGTAATAGAACACAGTATTGGATTGATTACAGGTCATGACACTCACCTTAAATTTAGGATTGTCCACTCAGGTTTTGGATGTCTTGGATGGCCACATAGATGCCTCTCTCTGCTTCCCTACCCAGAAGTCGCAGTGGCATGCAGTCAGGGTAGCTTTCTGTGAGCTTGCGGCCATGCCCAATGTGCTAGGTGCCATAGATTACACACACGTTGAGCTGAAGCCACCTAGGGGCAGGCAATATATTTATACCAATACACATCTGGGCCTAGACACTAATGTACAGGTGGTTTCGGTAGCTAATTAAACAAGAGACATATTCCGTGTGAGCAACAAAGGCATTTTTGCCACAACAAATAAACAGAATTTAATTTTTGAAAAAGTATTAGCTGCAGACAAGATTATTATTTTTTGTGTGTGAGCTGGGTGCCGATGATTGGCCTGGATCGTTGCTCCTGGTTCGACTGGAGCGTCTAACTGGGGATTGAACTGGGGTCTGGTTTGGTGTAGTTGTCCCCGAGCTAGAGCTGACTTGGTGAGCTGCCAAAACATTAAGGCTTTGGCTGAGTATATTGAGGCTGGCAGTGAGTTGCGTATTAGCTGCAGTGTGGCTTGCTATGATTCGGGACATGTTGTCATTGATAATTTGGTTGTGTTGGATGATCTGAATTAGTGATTGTTGTTGGCGCTGTTGTTCATCCATGATTCTTACGAGATTTGCTTGCATATGGCAGTTGTCTGCCCTCATCTGATCCATTGAATTTGCTATTCTTCCCATTTGAACGATAAGTCTGCCAGAGTTTCGAGCCAGTCTAGGCAGATGATGGGGCAGACTTGCCAGGTATCGGCTGTGGGTGTTAAGGCACGCATAGTTTTGTGCCTGTTGTTTGGCCCAACCGCTCCAAAACTCAGGGCTCATTGGTGTCTGGCCTGGTGTTGTGCTCAATTGGGGGCTGTGGGATGTTTGGGGTGGTTGGGGTATGTCCTGCGGCGTGGTTGGCTGGGTATCATCTATGGGTTGCAGGTGAAGAGTGTATGTATCCTGCTGGTCACTTTCCTGCTGGGCATCCTCGGGCATGATGGCTGGTTCTGTATGGGGTTGAAGACAGCCAGTATTTAGTAACTTGTTAGCATTGGTCTTACTCTAGCTTTACGTCAACATGCATTACTTCTTAATATTCATGTTTGAATTGATAAATAGATTGTGGCCTAAACTTAACTATGTTGTTCACCTTTTTCTCTAAATCTGTGGCTTCGAACCTTCACTACTCAGTTCTAAAAAGTTTGTGCGAATTGTTGGACTCTGAGCCATAATTAATGTGCGACCACGAAGAACTCCAACAAATACAAATTACTACATTTACATATTGGGTATGAAGCTTCCTTTGGAACAACACACACAATACAATAAATGTGTTTACCAATACACTCATACATTGTTCAAGGCAGTCAGTGGTCTGCCCAAAACGTTAGATAAATTTTAGTGAGAAAATGTAAACATTAACAATGGGTGAAAAAATCTTAAGGTGGCCTAAGTTTAGACCTGGTGATGATGGCCATGCAAAAAAATTGGATGAGACTTAACATTTATGTAGGTGTTTTTCCTCAATATTAAAAAAAATACATATTTGTTGCTATGGGCAACATGACATCTGACAATTAACCATCAAAAAAAACCTTACCACCATGTGCTTGCTGTTGTTGATTATTACAAGGATGACTGTTCACTTTTTTTTTTTTTTTTTTGGCTGTGCACAAACAGTGCGGCAGATGTATAAACCTGGAGAAGGCATAAGGAAGTGATAAACCAGTGATATGTTCAAGGTGATAAAGGCACAAGGCAAACAGCTCCAATATGTAAATTAACAGTTATGATGTTTTTGTGCTGCTGCCTTTATCACCTTGCACATCTCAGTGGTTTTTCACTTCCTTATGCCTTCTCCAGGTTAATACATCTACCCCACTGTTTTTATCCTTCCTTACAGGAAATTGTTATGTTTACTCACCAGACAACTGAGGGGATTGTGGATCCTCACTTTGTGGGCTGGCGAAAATAGCTAGTGGTGGCAGGGACGACACTGCGGAAATGCGCCGTTGGGGTGGTGATGCTGGTGCTGGGGATTCAGCCTCAAGACGGCGTCTTTTGCTTGTCCTCCTAGCCACAGTAACCGAGCCCTGTGATGGGCGCCTTAGTGGAGGGGCGTTTGCAGAAGAAGAACCTATGTGAAAAAATACACATTAACATTTTGTTTTGCAATGTGCTTGCAGAATATGTGTTTACAGTAAAATCTTACCTGCATTGCCACCATCTGCATCTCTTGGCAGTGTGGGATGTGGCGTGGCTGTGCTGCTTCTCTGGCGTACTGTAGAAATATGAAGATTGTCCTTATGAACATACTTTGTTTAAGAATATGTTTATGCAAATTCATTATTGTGATGTAAACATATGTGGGACCTGATGAGAAGCAAACTAAACGATGCTTATGCATTTCTGCCTGACTTAATTGGGTGTCTATACTATAAATACTAAACAATTTAACAAAACAATACATACACAAAGGGACATAATGCACAATGGCCCTCATTCCGAGTTGTTCGCTCGTTATTTTTCATCGCATCGCAGCGATTTTCCACAAACTGCGCATGCGCAATGTTCGCACTGCGGCTGCGCGAAGTAAATTTGCTAAGAAGTTTGGTATTTTACTCACGGCATTACGAGTTTTTTTCTTCGTTCTGGTGATCAGAGTGTGATTGACAGAAAGTGGGTGTTTCTGGGCTGAAACTGGCCGTTTTATGGGTGTGTGTGAAAAAACGCTGCCGTTTCTGGGAAAAACGCGGGAGTGGCTGGAGAAACGGGGGAGTGTCAGGGCGAACGCTGGGTGTGTTTGTGACGTCAAACCAGGAACGAAACTGACTGAACTGATCGCAGTGGAAGAGTAAGTGTCGAGCTACTCAGAAACTGCTTAGAAATTTCTATTCGCAATTTTGAGAATCTTTCGTTCGCAATTCTGCTAAGCTAAGATTCACTCCCAGTAGGCGGCGGCTTAGCGTGTGCAATGCTGCTAAAAGCAGCTTGCGAGCGAACAACTCGGAATGAGGGCCAATATTATAATACTTAAAACTCAAACGTCGTAGCTTGACACAACCACAATATTGCACGCTAAGTGACCAATTTTTCATGCTAACAAGAAAACACTACCCACAAATATGTTGCCAAAAAAGAAAACATCAAAACCAAATATGCATGCTAAATCACATCAACAACACACATTTCAACCCAGAACAACACACAATGGGGGTCATTCCGAGTTGTTCGCTCGCAAGCTGCTTTTAGCAGCTTTGCACACGCTAAGCCGCCGCCTACTGGGAGTGAATCTTAGCTTATCAAAATTGCGAACGAAAGATTCGCAATATTGCGAAAAGACTTCTCTGTGCAGTTTCTGAGTAGCTCGAGACTTACTCTGCCAGTGCGATCAGTTCAGTGCTTGTCGTTCCTGGTTTGACGTCACAAACACACCCAGCGTTCGCCCAGACACTCCTCCGTTTCTCCAGCCACTCCCGCGTTTTTCACAGAAACGGTAGCGTTTTTTCACACACTCCCATAAAACGGCCAGTTTCCGCCCAGAAACACCCACTTCCTGTCAATCACATTACGATCACCAGAACGAAGAAAAAACCTTGTAATGCCGTGAGTAAAATTCCTAACTGCATAGCAAATTTACTTGGCGCAGTCGCACTGCGGACATTGCGCATGCGCATTAGCGACTAATCGCTCCGTTGCGAGAAAAAAATAACTTCTTCCACATGAGGTCACACCCATTTTTCAGGGTGCATTACAAAGGCACACATGCCTAATATTACTAAGAGAAGGGTGGACACCGATACTCTTTTTGGCACAGGGCACCAAAATATCTAGTTATTGCTCTGAATACAAACATATACAATCCCTCTATCAAAAATAAATGTAAAATTCATTAACAATACAATAGTCTAATTTGATTTCATATATCTACTTTGGTATTTTAATATGTTTAGCCTTTCATGTTAACTCCTCTTCTATTAACTCCTCCTTTTTCTGGGTCTATACCTTCCATGGTATAATACCCACAAGGAAGTAACTATAGTATTGCTTGTACACCACAATCCAACAAAGGGCCTAATCCAGAGTTAATTGCAGCAGAAAATTTGTTAGCAGTTGGGCAAAACCATGTGCACTGCGGGGGAGGGGGGGGGAGATATAACATGTGCAGAGAGAGTTAGAGTTGGGTGGGGTGTGCTCAAATTGAAATCTAAATTGCAGTGTAAAAATAAGGTAGCCAGTATTTACCCTGCACAGAAACAAAATAACCCACCCAAATCTAACTCTCTCTGCAAATGTTATATTCCCCCCCCCCCTGCAGTGCACATGGTTTTGCCCGACTGCTAACAAATTTGCTGCTGCGATCAACTCTGAATTAACCCCAATGTTATCAAGAAGAGAAAAAAACTAAGAAGGGTAACTGGTTGCAGAGGAACAGGGCCACGTTTTTTACCAACACTTTCTGTACTGCTCCTTGCTTTGTGCAATCTGCTAGGAGGCCATCCTTATATCTCAGCTTGTCGTACCAATTTTATGTTATTTGTTACTTTATGTCAAGAGTGTCTTTTGCCTGATTAAAAGATTTTACACTATGAGCCCTCTCTCTGGAATCTGCTTACTTTGCATGGGGTGAGAGCCCGATTCTGAAGCTACATGTAGAAAGTAGAGTGGAAAAAAGCACATTGAAAAATCAACTCCAAAGACATACTTGATATGCCTGCTTGAAGTCTCCAATCTGTGAGTGTTACCTAGAGGGGGGCATCCCGGTGAATGAATTAATTGATGGTGACTACAATTGTTATTTGGAATTATTGTATATAATTCATATATCCCCGTGTTTATATTGTTTGTACCCTTATTGAGGATATTCACCCCAAAAGCTTAGGCAAACACTGTATATTGTTTGTGATGGAGTGCCAGTGTTTGTCCATTGGATATCTTTCTGTGGATTCACTTTGTCTATTTGCAGTTTTCTACAAATAACTGTCTCCAGTATTTCTGTCCCTGCTGTCATCATCATTATCAACAGTCAGCTTCATCTGATAACTTCATGCAGTGCTTCAACCCTTCTGTGCAGCACATAGTCATCTTGTACTGTCAGCTACTCAACTTCTACAGTGACCAGATACCTCTCAGTGAGGTTCTTATAGGTCATGTTGCTGGCATGGAGTCATTGTCAGCTGGCACAGTGGATGGCCAATTAGTACTCCCTTATGTGGGCTCTGGTTCATAATGGTCTGATCCTGCTTTGCCTTAGCCTCAACATGCTCGGCAACTGTTTGCTGTACACATTTTTTTTTTCTGTATGGTCTCTCAGCAGCATCCCTCAAAACGTGAGCTTAGGTCAGGATCTACTATGCTTTCCACCTCTAACTTAGTAGCAGCAGTTAATGGTATGCTGGAGTTAGTTGGCATCGTTGCCCCATCATTACAAGCACAAATCCAGGTTTCTACAGCTTTTGAGTTCAGGAATCCATGGGTATAATTCAGACTCAGGTGATGCTGCTCCTTGCTCCATTGTTGCAGGCTGTAGGCTTCTCTGTGTACTGCATGTGCATTCTTCCTTCCCTGGCTCCTTACAAATGTCTTTGGCCAGATCTGAGCTGCGTTCCTTCTTCACTCTGAATACAGTCATTTAATGTAGCTGATTTGTCCGGTCCAAGTGATAATTTAGCTGCAGAGGTCACTAATGTGATAGATAAGTCTGGCCCATCTGAAGTACTGACAGAGGTAGTTTTTGAATCTAAACTAGGTGATTCCTTTTCTTCATCATCCAGCACATATTCCTCCTTGTCTAGAGGTTGGGCTCATATGTCATCTCATCGCAGTAGGCTTAAGCACAGTAGAGTGTATAGGTATTTGCATTCCAGCAGGTCTAACTTACCTAGGAATATCGTAGTGGTGTTGTTCATTGTGATAACACAGCCATTTTGCATGATCTGCATATGTGGATGTGTAATCCGATTAAGAAGGGTAAATTTGTACTCTTATATCCAAGTCAAAATCTAAACTACTGTAGAGTCATCCAAGTGAAAGGTGGAATTCATGAATAGACTTACATGTTTATCATAGCTGACTTGTGTGGGGGATCCGGTCAGGATCCCAGTGGTCAAGAACTCGACAGTCACAATACTGATGCCAGAATCCCAACACTATTTGGCAGCCCGAATAGGGTCTCCAGTCCGGCGCAGGAATCCCGACAGCCAGGATCTCGAATGACCACACAGTGCTGTGCCGGACAGGTAAGCCGGGGGGAGGTTAGGTTTATCCTGGGAAGGGGTAGTTAGGTTTAGGCACCCCTCAGGGAGGGTTAGGGTTAGGCTGCATTGAGGAAGGGTTAGGTTTAGGCTGCAATAAGGATGGGGTTAGGTTTAGGTGACACCAGGGAGGGTTAGGCTGCAAGGGGGTGAGTTGGGTTTAGTCTACAGAAAGGGAAGGTTAGGGGACCAGGGGGTAAGGTAAGTATTCTTACCTTCCCCTGTTGGGATTCTAATTATTGGGATGCTATGGTTGGTATTCTGACCACCGGCATCCTGACCACTGGCATATTATACCCAACCCCTTGTGGGGAGGTATATGTTCTCAGCATTCTATTTGGAATCACAGTCATTGAAAAATCTCTTACATGAATACATGAGCCAGGATTTAATGGAAGCAGAGTTTTGCTTCTGGGAAAAAGTAGCACAAACTCAGACATTATAAGGTGTCACTTTTTCCCGGAACTCGGCGAATGTAATGACATGCATCTTTTATACTACCAATAAAAATCAGATCAGACTACTCGTGGTATTTAGACCAGGTAGCGTATGATTTTTTCAGACCAACTGGAATGCATCTTTTAATATAAAAGCTGCACAGTGTTAGAGAAAGTCTCACATTGTCACCCAAAAGTCCCATGATGGAAGCATCACACACCTTTCATAAACCCTAGTCCACCATTTTGTCCTAGGAAAGGTAGCAGGCGTTTTTGAGAGGCGGAGGTGGTGGATTGTGAGAGAGAGTGAGTGAGAAAGAGAGAGAGAGAGAGAGAGAGAGAGAGAGAAAGAGAGGTTGGTGTATTGTTTGGAGAGGTATACTAGAGAGTTGGAGCAGGCATAGCATCCTGAAGAGTGGGCAGAGAGAGGAGGAGGCTGGTGGAGGAGGAGGAGGAAGCTATGTCACAGCAGCAGCCTGTGTCTGACACAGAACAAGAAGAGTGTGAGAAGGAGGAGGTGCTGGAGAGTGGTGTGGACTGTGGAGGACAATGATAAGGAAACTGTTGCATCTGCACCTGGTAAGACCAGATCAGGGCGCAATCTCCAGTTTTATGATGAAGAAAACTGCACCCTGGTCCATGCCTTGGTGCAGTTTTTCCCATATGTACAGGACCCCTGCGACCCAGAAGAAGGTCATGTGGAGGTTGGTCCTAGACACAGTAAATGCTCTCAGCTACTGCAGTCGGTACTTCAGGAATGTTACAGAGAGATACAGTGACAGCAATCGAGTCCTGAAGGCAAAGATGGCTGAGCAGCACCACAAGGGTCACAGGACAGGAGGACGAGCTGCACGACGAGGTGCTCCCAGGAGTGCATGTACTGGACACAGACCGACCAGCGTCCCTACCTTGTTCTGGTGAGTAAATGGAAAAAAAAAATCTTTTAACTGTAACACCCTAAATCAGTGGCAAAATGATTTTTTTTTTACCTCTTTACAGATAAATTTATATAGTTTTCATAATTTTTTTGGCCTAAATAAAATATTCCAAACATTTTATGTCATATAAAGTAAGCATACATGTTTTCATTTGGTAAATAATTGGCACTATCCCTGAAGAGGTTAAGAGTTTGTGTATGTAATTAGTGTAAATCTTATGTTTATTAGAGTGTATGTGCCATACTGAGTAGAGTAAGTACGGGTCATTTGGTAATGTGTGCTATGGACCTTATTCAGTAAGGATTGCAGATTCTACTTTTTAGTAGAATCTGCAATCCTTTTAATCACATGATGAGGGCCACCCAACACAGGGCAAGGCCGCCCAGCATGCTACCCACCGGCCACCAACTGCGATCATGCTGTAATTGCGATCGCAACACAATTAAAGTGTGGTCGCAGAAACTATGGAAGCCTCCTACTGCTGCCATATTTTTGATCAGAGCTGCTGCTTGTGATGACAAGCAGCTGACCCAAAAATGCAGCCGACATGCCACCATTTCCTTGGCGCCGCCCCAAAAATGCTTGGTCGCCACTCCACGCCCGCCCCATGAATGCCTCTGCCTGTCAATCAGGCAAAGGCATTCGCAGTTAATACAAGCTGACTGCATTAACTGCACTTGCACATGCAGGACAGGACCTGTTGCTGAAATTGCGGTCGCATCACCTTAGCAATGAGACCTGAATTAGGCCCTATGTGCAGATTCAAACACAACAACCAGTTTTTTTTATGTTGGGAAGCCCATGTGTACAGTATGTAAGTACTCATTTTTACTGTAGAATGAATCATTAAAATGTTTTTTTAAATACTTATACATTTGCTATATGACTAAATGTGGTTTTACTCCACCACCGCTGCTGTACACCAATGTATGTCTCCACCAAAGATGCAGCAGACAGACACAGAGGAGGCTAGTAAGTGTGGCTTCAAAAACATATCATACCTCCAAACTTTCTAAATATGTAAAGAGGGACACATGCGTGGCGAATCCGCGCGCGCTCCCGAAAAGGCGCATGGCCTATTGAAAAGGGGGGGGGTCGCGGGAGGGACCGCGATCACGAGCCACACCCCCATTTTCGTCACTGAGGGGGCATGCCCAGCGCTCTTGTGAGCTGCAGGCATGCCCCCTCTCCTCCTGTCTCCACTGAATAGGTGCTGTGCGCATGCGCACAGCATCTATTCACCGCTGCTCTGCTAAGCAGGGCAGCGGTGACAGGAGCCTCCCAATTGCCCCTCCCCCCCACCGTGGGACACTGCTGCCCGCGGGTGGGACAGCGGGACAGTTCCAAAAAAAGGGACTGTCCCGCGAAAATCGGGACAGTTGGGAGCTATGACATATGCAGGGTTTGGACTGACCCACAGGAGGGCAACCCCGGTGGGCTCCTCTGCTTCAGTGGCCCACCTCCTGCTCTAAGGATCGGGTTCCAGGCTGTGCACTTAATTTATATATTATACATACTGTATGTTACCTTACACTGCACAGGACTATGGTATATATTCTACAGGGCATTGCTGCCATTAATCTGGTACATTACCATGCATGCACTAGCAGCATTTACTATATATAGTTATCAAGGGGCCCAAACCATGCACTCTCTAATAGTTAGACACGCACCCTTTGCCGACTGGCCACACCCCTAAATATGGGCCCCTATCACTGCATTCCCCTGGTGGGCCCTTCATGCCCCAGTCCAACAATGAACATATACACACACATTACACACACATTAAGACCTGCAACCGTGAGATTACTCAATTTGGACACAATCACATAAGTGAATTTTTGCAAGTGGCCTACTTTAAACTGATATGGGAAGTAGTTTTTTTTAAAGTAAAAGGGCCACTGAAAAGAGATTTTATAATCCATGCTTACATTGTGTTTTTTGTAAAGTAACCTTTATTATGTCAGCTATCATGGTGTTTTAATCATATGCATTGGTATTTGTTCCAAAGTATTTATTTATATTTTGTTTCTTTTGCAGGTCCTTTTCATGTGCTGTCAGCACCACTGCTCCTACACAAAGGGGGCGACCCGGCACCGGTCTAAAAATAGTTTTTGATTACAGAAAAACCAAATTTGGACAATTTTCAAGTAAAATCTTTAATATAATGTCCAGTTTGGGGGTGCGCCCAGAGCCAGTGACATATGCATAAACAAAAGGGAGAAAGAAGAAGGCTCTTGTGTGGGCGCACTCATTAATGGCAGTTAAATAACTAGAATGAATAACACTAGGTTGATTAGTCAGCAGATAAAACAAAATTTATTTGGAAATATTAAGAATATAATTGCCCCTGGTTGAGGAGATGTGAATGATCCCAGATAAAAATGTTCTGGTCCTGCCTCAGGAAATGAGATGGAGAGGGGTAGAGACACTGCAAGTCATAAACCCTTTCTCACCCGGCCAGTACAGATGATCTGTGTTAATGAGATCAATTAAGTCAATTGATTTTAGATTCTGTCATAATCCTAATGAAGGAATAACAGCTATTATGGCAATGAGTAATAATAGAAACAAATCAAAGGATATACCAGGGTAAAGAAAGAAAAGGATAGGAACAAATGGTGATGCTGCTGTTGGAGTCACATACCACACATCATATGCAATGATTGATGTTCTACAACACTGAGTATTCCCTGTGAGTCTCCACCTCAGGTACTAACTCAGCCCACACTGTTTCGCTTCCAAGATCGGACGAGATCGGGCATTAGCAGTGTGGTTTGATAGTAGAAGGATTTGGTCAGACGTCCAATGAGAGTGCACCTATATAGGGGGGGATAATTAGCTGGGTCTTATAGATACAGTGTGGATCTGCTTTTTGTGTTAGGCAGGAGACATCAAGTCCCACACCGGTGGTATTGTGTCCCTGGATCACAAATGAGAGTCCACGAAAAAGGAAGATATATAGATTTATGAAAAAAACGAAGATATATAGATTTGTGAAAAAAACCCTAAAAAGGAAAATGGAGATCAATTAGGCTGTAGTTATTAGGAACGGGTGATAAAAATTACCCGTCCGTATAGATACAAATGGATAAGGAAACACGGATCAAGAAATTTTTATATATATGTGTACATTGGTACTGGTGTAAGGAACAGAAAATATGTCAAAGATAATTGTAGATACAAATAAATAGTACTGGTATATGCAATGAAATAATCACTAGTGACATGGGTGTCATTAGAAACACTTTGTGTGAATTGGAGCTGTTATAATCATTAGGATATAGGGAAATAGACATGAAATTCTCATATAACCCATGCAGCAATATGACAACAGGATCTGCAGGAGGAAAGTCAAAGAAGAATGCAGTATTTCTTTCCTATAAAATGCAGTTTTTAATCCTGATGCAATAAACTAAGATGCATAAGCCTGGAAAAAGGCATAAATGAAGCCACACAAAAAGCAGATAAATAATACTGGTATATGCAATGAAATAATCACTAGTGACATGGGTGTCATTAGAAACACTTTGTGTGAATTGGAGCTGTTATAATCATTAGGATATAGGGAAATAGACATGAAATTCTCATATAACCCATGCAGCAATATGACAACAGGATCTGCAGGAGGAAAGTCAAAGAAGAATGCAGTATTTCTTTCCTATAAAATGCAGTTTTTAATCCTGATGCAATAAACTAAGATGCATAAGCCTGGAAAAAGGCATAAATGAAGCTGCACGGATATAGATACAATTTCTATGACAGCTGGGCAAAAATTAGCCCAAAATGGCAGGATGGAATGATCTGACCTGAGGCTAGGAGTGAATCACTTGCAGTTGGACAAAACAGGACCCATTGGAATGGAAAACATGTTTCACCCCTGTGGGGCTTGCTCACTTCCTGGGTCTGTGTGTGAAAAGCTAGGAGATTTATACCTCCTGATTAGGACTGTATCCAATGAAAAACGAGGCTGGGTAATTGGTGTGAGTGGATGCTGTGAACAGCTGATATCTGCAGCCAGGGGAAGTGCTGGGACGGAAAGGAAACACTGAGGTCCGCGGCGCCATTTTGGAAGAGGGCAGTTAGCCCTTAGTTGTATGGCCATGGTTCTATAATAATGAAAATATAAATAAAATAAAAATAAAAATAAAAGAAAGAAGAACAGACCTGGTGTGCAGTGTGCGATAGGTCTGCGACTGGACTGTATATGAAAATGGACCTGAAAAAAGGAGTCCATTGCTTGCGGCCACGCGATCGCAGCAGTCTGCAGTGACTGACATGGCCTGACCCTCTGCCCTGTCAGCATTCACCGGGCAGCGTACATATAGGCAATTAGTGCGCCTTCAGATATAATAGCTGTCAGCGGTGTTTTTAGGTCCAAAAGGACGGAACAAAAACCGCCATTTTGGAATGGGGCAGATATGCCTTCGCCGAGCGACCAATGGGATACCGTTAGTGGGCTGGTTCAATGCGACCGCCGGGCAAAGTGTATAAGTGATTAGTGCACCTGCTGAGATGATAGCTGTAGGCGGACTAGGGGGGAAAAAACATTATCGAACATTTTAGAGTGGGGCAATTATGCCCTTGTATGCTATTAGGATATTATTGATAAGCAGATTGGATATGGCATAAGATGTGGTATATAGGATGTGAAGGGATGTGACTATGGAAGTGGATGGACGGTTGTGATGGTAGTGACATGGGATTGTTTGGGCTGCAATGTGGGACGTGAAGTAGAGGAACGGATAGACTGGTGATGTGTGCCATGGTGTGTGCATGATTTGGTTGGGGCAAGTGAGTTGACGGGTGGGATGGGCTGTGGAGCGAAGGAAAAAAGGGATAGGTATATGGGGAGGGAAAGGGGGGGGGGGGGGAAAGGGGGGGGGGGTTGTGTTTAGGTTGGTGGGTGGGGGTAGGGGGGGGGGTTATTATTTGGGGGGGGGGTTTATGGTATAGGGGTTAGGGGTGGGAGGGGGATGTGTTAAGGGGGGTAGGGGGGTTTGTTTATTTCGTAGGGGGGGGGTTGTAAGTGAGTTTTTATGGGGGGGGGAAAGAAAAGGGGGGGGGGATTGGGGGAGTGAAAGTGGGAGGGAGGCGCTGGGTATTAATGGTGGGCGGGTTGGAGTGTGGGGGAAAGGGGAATTAATTAGGGGGGATTTTAGGGTGTTAGAGGGGGGGAAAAAAGGGGAGGAGAGGGAAGTGAGGTTAGGGGAATAGTGCGGGGGGCTAGTGGGATGAGGTGGTTAGAAATTATGACAAATGAACATAAAAGCGGGTTAAAAATATTAAAATACCAAATTGTGGTAGCTGATTACTAGATGTGTTGATGGGGTGTAGGTTTTACAAGAAAGCCCCATAATTGATATTCTCATTGAGTCCCAATGGTTTTAGGCTGCCCAGACGGAAAATCCATTCGCTTTCTCTTTTTAATAGTTCTTGAGTAATATCACCTCCACGGATGCCCAACTTAATAAGATCAAGACAAAAAACTTTCAGATCCTTGGTTGATCCTTTATGAGTGGAGTAGAAGTGTCTGGCGACTGAAGTAAGTTGTTTCATTCTGGTGATATCGTGTTGAGCATTCCTGATATTTCCCATGTGTTCTAAAATCCTCTCCTTCAATTTTCTGGTGGTCATGCCTATGTATTTGAGGTCACAGCTGCAGGTTAGACAATAAATTACTGTCTGTGAGTTGCAGTTAAAGAAATGTTGTATCTTGACCGATTGTCCATATCTATCAGTAACTGCATTGTTACGTAGAATATGTGGACATAATTTGCAGTGCCCACAAGGGAAGGTACCAGTTGTCTGCGGTTTTTTGGAGGTGGAAGTCATGAAGTGACTGCGGACCACATGATCCTTGATATTTTTTGACCTGCGCCAGCTCATTTGAACTGGAGTATTGGCGTATGGTGCCAGGTCCGGATCTAATTGTAATACCGGTAGATGCTTGGATATGGCGTTTTGAAGCATTCGCCATTCTGGGCAAAAGGTGCCAATAAACCTGATGTTTTCTTCTTGTATGGGTTTTTCCTTGATTTTTCTGAAAATGAGATCTTCTCTTTTGATCGTCTTAGTGGCTGAATAGGCACGTTTGAGCGAACGTTTGCTGTAGCCTCTGGTCAGAAGACGATTGGTTAGTTCCCAGCTTTTCTTGTGAAATACCGAGTCTTCCGAGCAGTTCCTTCTTAGACGCAGGTACTCCCCCTTGGGAATGTTTTCAATTGTTGGGGGAAAATGTGAACTAGTTTGGTGGAGAAGGCTGTTGGTTGCCGTTTCTTTGCGGTATAGTTCAGTTGCCAAAAAACCTGTGTTGGATTTGTAGATATTGAGATCCAGAAAGGGGACCGTTTCTGAGCTGATGGTGTATGTGAGTACTATATTGAGATCATTAGTGTTGAGCAATTTGATGAATTCTGTTAGTAGTTCTTTGTTACCATCCCAAATGATGAAAATGTCGTCAATGTAGCGAAGCCACATGACGATGTGTGAGATGTATTTTTCATTGGCAGAGTTGAAGA
Source organism: Pseudophryne corroboree (assembly GCF_028390025.1). Taxonomy (NCBI): domain Eukaryota; kingdom Metazoa; phylum Chordata; class Amphibia; order Anura; family Myobatrachidae; genus Pseudophryne; species Pseudophryne corroboree. Next base: position 546,397,821 of record NC_086449.1, read on the forward strand.
CGGTACAATGTTCCCACCATCCAAGGAAAAGGTTGGCATAAGTGGGCGCACAAGCTGCGCCCATTGCTGTCCCTCTTATTTGTAGGTAAAATTGATCTTTGAAGACAAAGTAATTTTTGGCAAGAACAAAGTGAAGTAACTGTTGGAGAAAGTTGGAGAAATCACTTTCTCCTCCTTGATCAAGAAAAAATTTAACTGCTGTGAGGCCATGGTGATGGCTAATGCTCGTGTATAGGGCCTCCACATCACACATCACCAGCAAGAAATTATTTTCAAAATGTATATCATGAATTTTTCTTAGAAGGTCTGCTGTGTCTTGTAAGTATGATGGTAATGAGAGTACAAATTCTCGGAGATGTAGGTCAAGGAATCGACTGGGTTTTTCCAAAAGTCCTCCGTTACCTGACATAATTGGTCTGCCAGGGGGATGTTCTACGTCCTTATGTATTTTGGGTAATAGGTAGAATGTGGGTGTTTTTGGATTTTGAACCGTTAGGTATTTGAATTCTTGTTGTGTGATAGTACCTCTTGTTGCTGTGTCCTGAATCAGGTGGTTATAAGACTGAAGGAAATCCGAAGTGGGATTGCCCAAAAGCTTCTTATAACAAGTGGTATTGTCTAATTGGCGTCGAGCTTCCGTGATATACATTTGCTGTGGCCAAATGACAATATTGCCCCCCTTGTCTGATGGTTTGATGATAACGTCCCTCCAGCTTTGAAGTTCTTGTAATGCCCTTCTCTCATGGAATTTGAGATTGGAGGGGAAACGATATATGTTCTTCTTAGTCTGGGTATATATGTTATCAAATTCTTTGGAGACTAAGTTAAGAAAGACTCGAATTTCGGGGCTGTTCTGATCCGGAGGGAAAAAGGAGGACTTGGGTCTACATGTAGGTCTAGAGGTAGAGGCTTCATTATCTGCTGATTCTATGTGGAGATCTTCTAGAATGGTAAGGGCGTTGAGGTCCTCCATGGATAAATCGGGATCAGGTGTATTGGCAAAATTTCTATTTTTTGAGAAAAATTTCTTCAGGAGGAGTTTTCTACCATAAAGTCGAAGGTCTTTTTCCCACATAAATCGGTCAAAAGATCGGGAAGGTGAGAAAGAGAGTCCCTTGGTAAGTATGGTCATATGATCTGAAGATAAGATTTTGTCAGATAAATTGATGACTTGTAATTGGCCTGTGGAGGCCAGATCTACCGTGTTGTCTTTCTCTGTCTCACAGGATATCTCGGGTTCCGGGGTATATCCCAATCTGAGTTTCTTGGGTTGTCTCTTCTGTCCCCCTCGCCTTGTCTTCCTCGTGATTTGAGGCGGCCTCTCCCTCTCTGGCCTCGTTCTAAAAAACGTGGGGAGAATTCTTCAGTGTCTTCTCGATCAAAGTTTTCACTAGCCAAGTCGCCGCTATTTGAGGATTCGAATTCTGATAGTGTGGGGTCCTCCCGTGTTTTTTTACTGTTGTTCCTGTTGTTAGGGGGTGGCGGGTTCCACCTGAAAACGTCTCCTTTGGAAAAGTCTCTCTTATCCCGCATAAACTTTCCTCGTTTACGGTCTACAATGTTGCGTTCATAGTTGTCGATCTCTTTTTTGAATTTTTCAAAGGCAGTCTGAAAATTCGAATCCTTTTCCCAAGTCTCCAGGGTCTTTCCCAAATCTGCGATTTCTTTTTCCACCTGATCAATTACTAGAGTGTCGTGTTTTATTAGTATGTGTAATAATTCGTTAGAACATTTCAGAAGGGCTGTTTCCCATTCTGTTTTTAAATTGTCCGTCGCGAGCGGAAAAGAGGGGAAGATCTTGGGTCTTAGGCCTCTTGGTGCAATTTTATGTTTTACATAATTTTCTAGAGTGGTTACATCCCACGATAAGCGAACTCTTCTCTGTAAGTTCTTCTGTAATTTGGAAAAACTTGTTTTCCAATCACTGCTTAAAGAGGTTGGTTCCGATGTCTCAGAAAATGGATCACCAAAATTGTCCAGGTTTTGGCGTCTTGTTAATTCATTTTTTAGGGAAAATGTGGTCATAGTTGAGTATGATATTGTCGTAAGTAGATGTCCACAGTGCAAGGGTGAATGAGAATTATTTTTTATTTTTTATTTTTTATTTTTTATTTTTGGGGATCACGGGGCAAAAAAGGTTAATAAGTGTGAGAATAGAAAATGATAATGGACCGTGCCTATGGGTCAGAGGCTGATGTATTCACCAGCATAGAATAATAACTGTTACACAAAGGGGGCGACCCGGCACCGGTCTAAAAATAGTTTTTGATTACAGAAAAACCAAATTTGGACAATTTTCAAGTAAAATCTTTAATATAATGTCCAGTTTGGGGGTGCGCCCAGAGCCAGTGACATATGCATAAACAAAAGGGAGAAAGAAGAAGGCTCTTGTGTGGGCGCACTCATTAATGGTAGTTAAATAACTAGAATGAATAACACTAGGTTGATTAGTCAGCAGATAAAACAAAATTTATTTGGAAATATTAAGAATATAATTGCCCCTGGTTGAGGAGATGTGAATGATCCCAGATAAAAATGTTCTGGTCCTGCCTCAGGAAATGAGATGGAGAGGGGTAGAGACACTGCAAGTCATAAACCCTTTCTCACCCGGCCAGTACAGATGATCTGTGTTAATGAGATCAATTAAGTCAATTGATTTTAGATTCTGTCATAATCCTAATGAAGGAATAAATAACAGCTATTATGGCAATGAGTAATAATAGAAACAAATCAAAGGATATACCAGGGTAAAGAAAGAAAAGGATAGGAACAAATGGTGATGCTGCTGTTGGAGTCACATACCACACATCATATGCAATGATTGATGTTCTACAACACTGAGTATTCCCTGTGAGTCTCCACCTCAGGTACTAACTCAGCCCACACTGTTTCGCTTCCAAGGTCGGACGAGATCGGGCATTAGCAGTGTGGTTTGATAGTAGAAGGATTTGGTCAGACGTCCAATGAGAGTGCACCTATATAGGGGGGGATAATTAGCTGGGTCTTATAGATACAGTGTGGATCTGCTTTTTGTGTTAGGCAGGAGACATCAAGTCCCACACCGGTGGTATTGTGTCCCTGGATCACAAATGAGAGTCCACGAAAAAGGAAGATATATAGATTTATGAAAAAAACGAAGATATATAGATTTGTGAAAAAAACCCTAAAAAGGAAAATGGAGATCAATTAGGCTGTAGTTATTAGGAACGGGTGATAAAAATTACCCGTCCGTATAGATACAAATGGATAAGGAAACACGGATCAAGAAATTTTTATATATATGTGTACATTGGTACTGGTGTAAGGAACAGAAAATATGTCAAAGATAATTGTAGATACAAATAAATAGTACTGGTATATGCAATGAAATAATCACTAGTGACATGGGTGTCATTAGAAACACTTTGTGTGAATTGGAGCTGTTATAATCATTAGGATATAGGGAAATAGACATGAAATTCTCATATAACCCATGCAGCAATATGACAACAGGATCTGCAGGAGGAAAGTCAAAGAAGAATGCAGTATTTCTTTCCTATAAAATGCAGTTTTTAATCCTGATGCAATAAACTAAGATGCATAAGCCTGGAAAAAGGCATAAATGAAGCCACACAAAAAGCAGATAAATAATACTGGTATATGCAATGAAATAATCACTAGTGACATGGGTGTCATTAGAAACACTTTGTGTGAATTGGAGCTGTTATAATCATTAGGATATAGGGAAATAGACATGAAATTCTCATATAACCCATGCAGCAATATGACAACAGGATCTGCAGGAGGAAAGTCAAAGAAGAATGCAGTATTTCTTTCCTATAAAATGCAGTTTTTAATCCTGATGCAATAAACTAAGATGCATAAGCCTGGAAAAAGGCATAAATGAAGCCACACAAAAAGCAGATAAATAATACTGGTATATGCAATGAAATAATCACTAGTGACATGGGTGTCATTAGAAACACTTTGTGTGAATTGGAGCTGTTATAATCATTAGGATATAGGGAAATAGACATGAAATTCTCATATAACCCATGCAGCAATATGACAACAGGATCATATTGCAGCCCAAACAATCCCATGTCACTACCATCACAACCGTCCATCCACTTCCATAGTCACATCCCTTCACATCCTATATACCACATCTTATGCCATATCCAATCTGCTTATCAATAATATCCTAATAGCATACAAGGGCATAATTGCCCCACTCTAAAATGTTCGATAATGTTTTTTCCCCCCTAGTCCGCCTACAGCTATCATCTCAGCAGGTGCACTAATCACTTATACACTTTGCCCGGCGGTCGCATTGAACCAGCCCACTAACGGTATCCCATTGGTCGCTCGGCGAAGGCATATCTGCCCCATTCCAAAATGGCGGTTTTTGTTCCGTCCTTTTGGACCTAAAAACACCGCTGACAGCTATTATATCTGAAGGCGCACTAATTGCCTATGTGTACGCTGCCCGGTGAATGCTGACAGGGCAGAGGGTCAGGCCATGTCAGTCACTGCAGACTGCTGCGATCGCGTGGCCGCAAGCAATGGACTCCTTTTTTCAGGTCCATTTTCATATACAGTCCAGTCGCAGACCTATCGCACACTGCACACCAGGTCTGTTCTTCTTTCTTTTATTTTTATTTTTATTTTATTTATATTTTCATTATTATAGAACCATGGCCATACAACTAAGGGCTAACTGCCCTCTTCCAAAATGGCGCCGCGGACCTCAGTGTTTCCTTTCCGTCCCAGCACTTCCCCTGGCTGCAGATATCAGCTGTTCACAGCATCCACTCACACCAATTACCCAGCCTCGTTTTTCATTGGATACAGTCCTAATCAGGAGGTATAAATCTCCTAGCTTTTCACACACAGACCCAGGAAGTGAGCAAGCCCCACAGGGGTGAAACATGTTTTCCATTCCAATGGGTCCTGTTTTGTCCAACTGCAAGTGATTCACTCCTAGCCTCAGGTCAGATCATTCCATCCTGCCATTTTGGGCTAATTTTTGCCCAGCTGTCATAGAAATTGTATCTATATCCGTGCAGCTTCATTTATGCCTTTTTCCAGGCTTATGCATCTTAGTTTATTGCATCAGGATTAAAAACTGCATTTTATAGGAAAGAAATACTGCATTCTTCTTTGACTTTCCTCCTGCAGATCCTGTTGTCATATTGCTGCATGGGTTATATGAGAATTTCATGTCTATTTCCCTATATCCTAATGATTATAACAGCTCCAATTCACACAAAGTGTTTCTAATGACACCCATGTCACTAGTGATTATTTCATTGCATATACCAGTATTATTTATCTGCTTTTTGTGTGGCTTCATTTATGCCTTTTTCCAGGCTTATGCATCTTAGTTTATTGCATCAGGATTAAAAACTGCATTTTATAGGAAAGAAATACTGCATTCTTCTTTGACTTTCCTCCTGCAGATCCTGTTGTCATATTGCTGCATGGGTTATATGAGAATTTCATGTCTATTTCCCTATATCCTAATGATTATAACAGCTCCAATTCACACAAAGTGTTTCTAATGACACCCATGTCACTAGTGATTATTTCATTGCATATACCAGTACTATTTATTTGTATCTACAATTATCTTTGACATATTTTCTGTTCCTTACACCAGTACCAATGTACACATATATATAAAAATTTCTTGATCCGTGTTTCCTTATCCATTTGTATCTATACGGACGGGTAATTTTTATCACCCGTTCCTAATAACTACAGCCTAATTGATCTCCATTTTCCTTTTTAGGGTTTTTTTCACAAATCTATATATCTTCGTTTTTTTCATAAATCTATATATCTTCCTTTTTCGTGGACTCTCATTTGTGATCCAGGGACACAATACCACCGGTGTGGGACTTGATGTCTCCTGCCTAACACAAAAAGCAGATCCACACTGTATCTATAAGACCCAGCTAATTATCCCCCCCTATATAGGTGCACTCTCATTGGACGTCTGACCAAATCCTTCTACTATCAAACCACACTGCTAATGCCCGATCTCGTCCGATCTTGGAAGCGAAACAGTGTGGGCTGAGTTAGTACCTGAGGTGGAGACTCACAGGGAATACTCAGTGTTGTAGAACATCAATCATTGCATATGATGTGTGGTATGTGACTCCAACAGCAGCATCACCATTTGTTCCTATCCTTTGCTTTCTTTACCCTGGTATATCCTTTGATTTGTTTCTATTATTACTCATTGCCATAATAGCTGTTATTCCTTCATTAGGATTATGACAGAATCTAAAATCAATTGACTTAATTGATCTCATTAACACAGATCATCTGTACTGGCCGGGTGAGAAAGGGTTTATGACTTGCAGTGTCTCTACCCCTCTCCATCTCATTTCCTGAGGCAGGACCAGAACATTTTTATCTGGGATCATTCACATCTCCTCAACCAGGGGCAATTATATTCTTAATATTTCCAAATAAATTTTGTTTTATCTGCTGACTAATCAACCTAGTGTTATTCATTCTAGTTATTTAACTACCATTAATGAGTGCGCCCACACAAGAGCCTTCTTCTTTCTCCCTTTTGTTTATGCATATGTCACTGGCTCTGGGCGCACCCCCAAACTGGACATTATATTAAAGATTTTACTTGAAAATTGTCCAAATTTGGTTTTTCTGTAATCAAAAACTATTTTTAGACCGGTGCCGGGTCGCCCCCTTTGTGTAACAGTTATTATTCTATGCTGGTGAATACATCAGCCTCTGACCCATAGGCACGGTCCATTATCATTTTCTATTCTCACACTTATTAACCTTTTTTGCCCCGTGATCCCCAAAAATAAAAAAATAAAAAATAAAAAATAAAAAATAATTCTCATTCACCCTTGCACTGTGGACATCTACTTACGACAATATCATACTCAACTATGACCACATTTTCCCTAAAAAATGAATTAACAAGACGCCAAAACCTGGACAATTTTGGTGATCCATTTTCTGAGACATCGGAACCAACCTCTTTAAGCAGTGATTGGAAAACAAGTTTTTCCAAATTACAGAAGAACTTACAGAGAAGAGTTCGCTTATCGTGGGATGTAACCACTCTAGAAAATTATGTAAAACATAAAATTGCACCAAGAGGCCTAAGACCCAAGATCTTCCCCTCTTTTCCGCTCGCGACGGACAATTTAAAAACAGAATGGGAAACAGCCCTTCTGAAATGTTCTAACGAATTATTACACATACTAATAAAACACAACACTCTAGTAATTGATCAGGTGGAAAAAGAAATCGCAGATTTGGGAAAGACCCTGGAGACTTGGGAAAAGGATTCGAATTTTCAGACTGCCTTTGAAAAATTCAAAAAAGAGATCGACAACTATGAACGCAACATTGTAGACCGTAAACGAGGAAAGTTTATGCGGGATAAGAGAGACTTTTCCAAAGGAGACGTTTTCAGGTGGAACCCGCCACCCCCTAACAACAGGAACAACAGTAAAAAAACACGGGAGGACCCCACACTATCAGAATTCGAATCCTCAAATAGCGGCGACTCGGCTAGTGAAAACTTTGATCGAGAAGACACTGAAGAATTCTCCCCACGTTTTTTAGAACGAGGCCAGAGAGGGAGAGGCCGCCTCAAATCACGAGGAAGACAAGGCGAGGGGGACAGAAGAGACAACCCAAGAAACTCAGATTGGGATATACCCCGGAACCCGAGATATCCTGTGAGACAGAGAAAGACAACACGGTAGATCTGGCCTCCACAGGCCAATTACAAGTCATCAATTTATCTGACAAAATCTTATCTTCAGATCATATGACCATACTTACCAAGGGACTCTCTTTCTCACCTTCCCGATCTTTTGACCGATTTATGTGGGAAAAAGACCTTCGACTTTATGGTAGAAAACTCCTCCTGAAGAAATTTTTCTCAAAAAATAGAAATTTTGCCAATACACCTGATCCCGATTTATCCATGGAGGACCTCAACGCCCTTACCATTCTAGAAGATCTCCACATAGAATCAGCAGATAATGAAGCCTCTACCTCTAGACCTACATGTAGACCCAAGTCCTCCTTTTTCCCCTCCGGATCAGAACAGCCCCGAAATTCGAGTCTTTCTTAACTTAGTCTCCAAAGAATTTGATAACATATATACCCAGACTAAGAAGAACATATATCGTTTCCCCTCCAATCTCAAATTCCATGAGAGAAGGGCATTACAAGAACTTCAAAGCTGGAGGGACGTTATCATCAAACCATCAGACAAGGGGGGCAATATTGTCATTTGGCCACAGCAAATGTATATCACGGAAGCTCGACGCCAATTAGACAATACCACTTGTTATAAGAAGCTTTTGGGCAATCCCACTTCGGATTTCCTTCAGTCTTATAACCACCTGATTCAGGACACAGCAACAAGAGGTACTATCACACAACAAGAATTCAAATACCTAACGGTTCAAAATCCAAAAACACCCACATTCTACCTATTACCCAAAATACATAAGGACGTAGAACATCCCCCTGGCAGACCAATTATGTCAGGTAACGGAGGACTTTTGGAAAAACCCAGTCGATTCCTTGACCTACATCTCCGAGAATTTGTACTCTCATTACCATCATACTTACAAGACACAGCAGACCTTCTAAGAAAAATTCATGATATACATTTTGAAAATAATTTCTTGCTGGTGACGTGTGATGTGGAGGCCCTATACACGAGCATTAGCCATCACCATGGCCTCACAGCAGTTAAATTTTTTCTTGATCAAGGAGGAGAAAGTGATTTCTCCAACTTTCTCCAACAGTTACTTCACTTTGTTCTTGCCAAAAATTACTTTGTCTTCAAAGATCAATTTTACCTACAAATAAGAGGGACAGCAATGGGCGCAGCTTGTGCGCCCACTTATGCCAACCTTTTCCTTGGATGGTGGGAACATTGTACCGTCTTCAACTCTGCCAATGAAAAATACATCTCACACATCGTCATGTGGCTTCGCTACATTGACGACATTTTCATCATTTGGGATGGTAACAAAGAACTACTAACAGAATTCATCAAATTGCTCAACACTAATGATCTCAATATAGTACTCACATACACCATCAGCTCAGAAACGGTCCCCTTTCTGGATCTCAATATCTACAAATCCAACACAGGTTTTTTGGCAACTGAACTATACCGCAAAGAAACGGCAACCAACAGCCTTCTCCACCAAACTAGTTCACATTTTCCCCCAACAATTGAAAACATTCCCAAGGGGGAGTACCTGCGTCTAAGAAGGAACTGCTCGGAAGACTCGGTATTTCACAAGAAAAGCTGGGAACTAACCAATCGTCTTCTGACCAGAGGCTACAGCAAACGTTCGCTCAAACGTGCCTATTCAGCCACTAAGACGATCAAAAGAGAAGATCTCATTTTCAGAAAAATCAAGGAAAAACCCATACAAGAAGAAAACATCAGGTTTATTGGCACCTTTTGCCCAGAATGGCGAATGCTTCAAAACGCCATATCCAAGCATCTACCGGTATTACAATTAGATCCGGACCTGGCACCATACGCCAATACTCCAGTTCAAATGAGCTGGCGCAGGTCAAAAAATATCAAGGATCATGTGGTCCGCAGTCACTTCATGACTTCCACCTCCAAAAAACCGCAGACAACTGGTACCTTCCCTTGTGGTCACTGCAAATTATGTCCACATATTCTACGTAACAATGCAGTTACTGATAGATATGGACAATCGGTCAAGATACAACATTTCTTTAACTGCAACTCACAGACAGTAATTTATTGTCTAACCTGCAGCTGTGACCTCAAATACATAGGCATGACCACCAGAAAATTGAAGGAGAGGATTTTAGAACACATGGGAAATATCAGGAATGCTCAACACGATATCACCAGAATGAAACAACTTACTTCAGTCGCCAGACACTTCTACTCCACTCATAAAGGATCAACCAAGGATCTGAAAGTTTTTTGTCTTGATCTTATTAAGTTGGGCATCCGTGGAGGTGATATTACTCAAGAACTATTAAAAAGAGAAAGCGAATGGATTTTCCGTCTGGGCAGCCTAAAACCATTGGGACTCAATGAGAATATCAATTATGGGGCTTTCTTGTAAAACCTACACCCCATCAACACATCTAGTAATCAGCTACCACAATTTGGTATTTTAATATTTTTAACCCGCTTTTATGTTCATTTGTCATAATTTCTAACCACCTCATCCCACTAGCCCCCCGCACTATTCCCCTAACCTCACTTCCCTCTCCTCCCCTTTTTTCCCCCCCTCTAACACCCTAAAATCCCCCCTAATTAATTCCCCTTTCCCCCACACTCCAACCCGCCCACCATTAATACCCAGCGCCTCCCTCCCACTTTCACTCCCCCAATCCCCCCCCCCTTTTCTTTCCCCCCCCCATAAAAACTCACTTACAACCCCCCCCCCCCTACAAAATAAACAAACCCCCCTACCCCCCTTAACACATCCCCCTCCCACCCCTAACCCCTATACCATAAACCCCCCCCCCCCCCAAATAATAACCCCCCCCCCTACCCCCACCCACCAACCTAAACACAACCCCCCCCCCTTTTTTTCCCCCCTTTCCCTCCCCATATACCTATCCCTTTTTTCCTTCGCTCCACAGCCCATCCCACCCGTCAACTCACTTGCCCCAACCAAATCATGCACACACCATGGCACACATCACCAGTCTATCCGTTCCTCTACTTCACGTCCCACATTGCAGCCCAAACAATCCCATGTCACTACCATCACAACCGTCCATCCACTTCCATAGTCACATCCCTTCACATCCTATATACCACATCTTATGCCATATCCAATCTGCTTATCAATAATATCCTAATAGCATACAAGGGCATAATTGCCCCACTCTAAAATGTTCGATAATGTTTTTTCCCCCCTAGTCCGCCTACAGCTATCATCTCAGCAGGTGCACTAATCACTTATACACTTTGCCCGGCGGTCGCATTGAACCAGCCCACTAACGGTATCCCATTGGTCGCTCGGCGAAGGCATATCTGCCCCATTCCAAAATGGCGGTTTTTGTTCCGTCCTTTTGGACCTAAAAACACCGCTGACAGCTATTATATCTGAAGGCGCACTAATTGCCTATATGTACGCTGCCCGGTGAATGCTGACAGGGCAGAGGGTCAGGCCATGTCAGTCACTGCAGACTGCTGCGATCGCGTGGCCGCAAGCAATGGACTCCTTTTTTCAGGTCCATTTTCATATACAGTCCAGTCGCAGACCTATCGCACACTGCACACCAGGTCTGTTCTTCTTTCTTTTATTTTTATTTTAATTTTATTTATATTTTCATTATTATAGAACCATGGCCATACAACTAAGGGCTAACTGCCCTCTTCCAAAATGGCGCCGCGGACCTCAGTGTTTCCTTTCCGTCCCAGCACTTCCCCTGGCTGCAGATATCAGCTGTTCACAGCATCCACTCACACCAATTACCCAGCCTCGTTTTTCATTGGATACAGTCCTAATCAGGAGGTATAAATCTCCTAGCTTTTCACACACAGACCCAGGAAGTGAGCAAGCCCCACAAGGGTGAAACATGTTTTCCATTCCAATGGGTCCTGTTTTGTCCAACTGCAAGTGATTCACTCCTAGCCTCAGGTCAGATCATTCCATCCTGCCATTTTGGGCTAATTTTTGCCCAGCTGTCATAGAAATTGTATCTATATCCGTGCAGCTTCATTTATGCCTTTTTCCAGGCTTATGCATCTTAGTTTATTGCATCAGGATTAAAAACTGCATTTTATAGGAAAGAAATACTGCATTCTTCTTTGACTTTCCTCCTGCAGATCCTGTTGTCATATTGCTGCATGGGTTATATGAGAATTTCATGTCTATTTCCCTATATCCTAATGATTATAACAGCTCCAATTCACACAAAGTGTTTCTAATGACACCCATGTCACTAGTGATTATTTCATTGCATATACCAGTATTATTTATCTGCTTTTTGTGTGGCTTCATTTATGCCTTTTTCCAGGCTTATGCATCTTAGTTTATTGCATCAGGATTAAAAACTGCATTTTATAGGAAAGAAATACTGCATTCTTCTTTGACTTTCCTCCTGCAGATCCTGTTGTCATATTGCTGCATGGGTTATATGAGAATTTCATGTCTATTTCCCTATATCCTAATGATTATAACAGCTCCAATTCACACAAAGTGTTTCTAATGACACCCATGTCACTAGTGATTATTTCATTGCATATACCAGTACTATTTATTTGTATCTACAATTATCTTTGACATATTTTCTGTTCCTTACACCAGTACCAATGTACACATATATATAAAAATTTCTTGATCCGTGTTTCCTTATCCATTTGTATCTATACGGACGGGTAATTTTTATCACCCGTTCCTAATAACTACAGCCTAATTGATCTCCATTTTCCTTTTTAGGGTTTTTTTCACAAATCTATATATCTTCGTTTTTTTCATAAATCTATATATCTTCCTTTTTCGTGGACTCTCATTTGTGATCCAGGGACACAATACCACCGGTGTGGGACTTGATGTCTCCTGCCTAACACAAAAAGCAGATCCACACTGTATCTATAAGACCCAGCTAATTATCCCCCCCTATATAGGTGCACTCTCATTGGACGTCTGACCAAATCCTTCTACTATCAAACCACACTGCTAATGCCCGATCTCGTCCGATCTTGGAAGCGAAACAGTGTGGGCTGAGTTAGTACCTGAGGTGGAGACTCACAGGGAATACTCAGTGTTGTAGAACATCAATCATTGCATATGATGTGTGGTATGTGACTCCAACAGCAGCATCACCATTTGTTCCTATCCTTTTCTTTCTTTACCCTGGTATATCCTTTGATTTGTTTCTATTATTACTCATTGCCATAATAGCTGTTATTCCTTCATTAGGATTATGACAGAATCTAAAATCAATTGACTTAATTGATCTCATTAACACAGATCATCTGTACTGGCCGGGTGAGAAAGGGTTTATGACTTGCAGTGTCTCTACCCCTCTCCATCTCATTTCCTGAGGCAGGACCAGAACATTTTTATCTGGGATCATTCACATCTCCTCAACCAGGGGCAATTATATTCTTAATATTTCCAAATAAATTTTGTTTTATCTGCTGACTAATCAACCTAGTGTTATTCATTCTAGTTATTTAACTACCATTAATGAGTGCGCCCACACAAGAGCCTTCTTCTTTCTCCCTTTTGTTTAAGCACCACTGCTCCCCCTGTCACCAGCACCTCTGGGCCTGCCACTTCCAGGGCTGGTAGCATATTCATCGGGAGAAAAGGAAGAGGATGACAATGCTGCTACTACCATCATCCTCACTCCCGTGTAGTCTTCCCCGAACTCTCCATGTCCCTCCACCACTTTCGTGAGCACCAGCTGGCCTTCATGGATCGGCAGACCAGCCAGCTGGACAGTTGTCAGCTAAATGTGGCATCAGAACAGGACAGCGGCTTAGTTCCGACATTTTGCGGATGCATCAGTAGGCGGCATCACACATGCTGGGCGGTCTTGCCCTTTGTCCAGCGGCCCCCAGCATGTGAGGAGATGGATGTAGATCAGGCTGCATATGCAGCTATCTGTGTCAATCTCTGAATAAGTCCCAATGTCCGGAAGCGGGGCGGAGGAAAGAAGAGGCAGCGAGAAGTCGAGGGCCTTCCACCTCCCAATATTTTATTTTTTTGCCCATCCTTGTATTTGTTTACCCCTGATTGTTATGTTGGAATTTGATTGTCAGTTTATTGTAATTGTATGTTAGTTACACACATTATTTAGGGGGTACATTAAGGGAATTTAGTATTAAAACACATGAACAGGATGTAGGGCCTAATTCAGACCTGATCACTCCTCTGCGAATTTGCAGAGGTTTGCAATCAGATAGTCGCCGCCCAAACAGAGTGAATAGCCACCCCATGCAGGTCTGCGTACGCAAATCACTGTGTACACTAGTCAGCTGCAACTCCATTCGCAAGTCACCATCAAATGTTTTACCCAGTCTGTGCAGTGTGTGTGTAGCCCAGGACATACACCTACAGTGTAATAGCAACAGATGCAAGGTGTGTCTTTCTGAACAATTTTTTTCTGGAGAATGCGTCTTATTCACAAAGGGATTCAATAGGAAGCACAAGCAGATCTTGCTGATTAAAATAACACAGTATGTGGCATGCCTTTATTCTCTGTGTGTACTTGTGGCTGTATCAGCATACCAAATTATGTTACACTGTTTGGCAGGAAAACACTGTAGCATAATATTTTGTATGCAGTTGCAGCCACATTTATACATAGAATATAGGCAAGCCACATCATTTTAATTATCAGGATCTGCTTGTGCATCCTATTGCATCCCTTTGTTTATAAGACGCATTTTTTGGGGAAAAATGTGCAAAAATTATGTGTACAGTACATGGACTATTTTGAGCGATAAAAGTATTTTTGTTTGATTTCAAAGTTAGAAATAATGATAAAAATCATTATTTGTTGTAAAAGTGATGTAATTGTTGTCATTGATTTTCAACATTGATAAATACAACTCACTAAAAAAACAGCTCTATTTATGTACGTCTTTGTAGATCTGTTTTTTGTGAGATGATCAAACCCAGACTCCATTACAGCGGCCAAGTTGTATTTTTAACATGGAAAAATCATCTGGATCCAACTTTTTATCAGGTGCTCTTGTGCTGAGTAGAAAACATACAACTTTTTATTAACTTGGACGCAATTCCATTGGCCAAGTCTGCTAAATATATAAGTTTTGTGGCAAAATTGGACATTTTACAAACTCGGCTCCTGTTACACCCCTGCCATGGAATGTTTTGTTCGACAATAGGCCGAATGTTTCACTCCTCTGATGAGCAGTTCCAGTGTAAACAATTTGGCCATTATATACTTCTATAGGCAGTTGCGGTAATCCTGCACAGCTAGTAAAGCAATTTATCAATTATGTATAATGACCAACAATGAGGCTTGTATTTATAGATTCAAATATGCGCCTATGTAGGTGTTGGTGGTGCTCCCCCGAGGCAAATGACATATGTATCACTTAGGGTTGTCCCTGCATAGGAACAGGGGGACAGAAAGTTAACCTCTTTGTGGGGGCGCTCTTGTCTAAATCTTGTTATTATTTAAAATATAACTTTTATTTAATATTTTTATAAAATTCTTTGTTCAAAAATTATTAATAGAGAATTCCTGTTTCCTCTATTGGTTAGCAACCTCTACTAAGAGGTGAGAGGTACTAAATAGTATCAGAAATTTTTTTTTCTGTAAGAACCTCTCAGCAATCAAAATGGCATAAAAAATGTATTAAATAATTAAATCTTAAGCAGTTAATTAATCTGAAAGATTCTTATGTGAGAGGTATTAAATAGTGTAAGGAAAAATTCCTATGTGAGCCTCTCAACAATCTAATGGCATTGAAAGATCTTTTAGTGTTAATTAATCAAAAAAGTTATTTTAGGTTATTTAATGGGTGATATTATTTATTGTCAGTGGTTCACTGATCAGAGGTAATTCCTCTAACCACTGTCAGGCACTCTCTATAGGTATTCCTGTGGAGAGAAACAAATCTGTATATTCTATTTGTATGCACATACATATATGAGCAGGTTGTGAGAGAGAGCACACATATACATCCCCTTGTGTTAGAGTGTACAGTTTACAAGTCAGCTTTCTTTGTTGTATACTTTATAATGTGTGTAAACACTTGTTCCACAATTGTTGACATAGTTAAAAAATAAAAAGTAAAGATACCAGCACCGGGTTTCCAGTAACTTCTACTTCCTTCTCATGTGTGTCTGTGACCAGTGAATGAGAGGTGAGAGAGTTAACTGGTCAGTGCTGGTGGGAAGAAAGAAGCGGCATGTCTGCTGTTGGAGGCTGCAGTGCTCGGCGGCTCTGATAACCAAATGGTCAGTGCAGAGCAGCCGGTCCCGCTGCGCCCCAATGAGAGGATTCCAGAATACCTTTGTCGAGTGTGTGTGTCTCTTGTGGCTCCTTCTAAGAGTATCCCTGCTGCAGACGTTTCTCTCCGTGCCTGGTTGCCGGACCCATGTGCGCTGTACGGGATTCCGGAAATGACGTAAGGTGACGTCAGCCTCGGACGTACGTTTCACCCAGGGCAGGGCTCGCTCACCGTAGTGCCTACCTGGAATTCACTGTGCACAGACACACATGAGAAGGAAGTAGAAGTTACTGGAGACCCGGTGCTGGTATCTTTACTTTTTATTTTTTAACTATGTCAACAGTTGTGGAACAAGTGTTTACACATGTTATAAAGTGTACAACAAAAAAAGCTGACTTGTAAACTGTACAGTCTAACACGAGGGGATGTATATGTGTGCTCTCTCTCACAACCTGCTCATGTATGTATGTGCATACAAATAGAATATACAGATTTGTTTCTCGCCACAGGAATACCTATAGAGCAGTGGTCTCCAACCTTAGTTGGGGTGTGAGCTACTTTCGGAAAATAAAACCTCTGAAGGAGCTACCCCCTCCCCCAATGTGCTTGCGTTCCTGTGAAAGTGGGTGTGGCCTCACAAAAGTGGGTGTGGCTTCACAACTACAAGTAATGCCCCCCTCCATGTAGTGCCAGATACACAAATAGTGCCCCTCAGCAGTGCCAGATACACAAATAATGCCCCTTAGCAGTGCCAGATACACAAATAATGCCCCTCAGCAGTGCCAGATATACAAATAATGCCTCCCAGCAGTGCCAGATACACAAATAAAGCCCCCAGCAGTGCCAGATACACAAATAATTCCCCCCAGCAGTGCCAGATACAATGCCCCTACCAGTGCCAGATGCAATTCCCCCCGCAGTGCCATTTAAAATGCCCCCGCAGTGCCAGATAAAATGTTCCCCCGCAGTGTCTCATACAGTGCCCCACACAGTGCTAACCCTTGCTGGCTTCTTCTACTGCCACCGGTACTACTCCTCCTGTATGAGGGACGGAAGGGGAGGAGAGCGCAGCGTGCGACTCTCCTGTGAAGTCCGGAGAGCGGTTGCAGTGAGGGTGACAGAGTCTCCGGCAGCGGCGGGCATTTAAAATATGGTGCCGGTAAGTGAGCCACTCAAAACTCGCGGTCCGGCAGCCAATCAGGTACCACCACTGCCGGTCCACAAGCTGTAATTGGCTGACGGCCGGAACCATATTAAAAATGAAGGGAGGAGGAGTGCCAGTGACTGCCCAAGCCCGTGCGCTCTGTGAGCTACTGAAAATACTGCGGCGAGCCACCGGTAGCTCGCGAGCTACGGGTTGGAGATCACTACTATAGAAAGTGCCTGACAGTGGGTAGAGGAATTACCTCTGATCAGTGAACCACGGACAATAAATAATATCAATAACCGAAAATAACTTTTTTTTTATTAACTAACACTAAAAGATCTTTCAATGCCATTAGATTGCTGAGAGGCTCACATAGGAATTTTTCCTTACACTATTTAATACCTCTCACATAAGAATCTTTCAGATTAATTAACTGCTTAAGATTTAATTATTTAATCAATTTTTTTATGCCATTATATACTTCGATAGCAAACACTTAGCAGTATGGCTGGAGGTTTCTCGGGCCTAAATCAGATCTGATTGCAGCAGCAAATTTGTTAGCAGTTGGGCAAAACCATGTGCACTGCAGGTGGGGCAGATGTAACATGTGCAGAGAGAGTTAGATTTGAGTGGGTAGTGTTCAATCTGAAATCTAAATTAGTGTAAAAATAAAGCAGCCAGTATTTACCCTGCACAGAAACAATATAACCCACCCAAATGTAACTGTTATATCTGCCCCACCTTCAGTGCACATGGTTTTGCCCATTAGGTAACAAATTTGCTGCTGCGATCAGATCTGAATTACCCCCTCAGTCATCTTCAGCTGCTAAACAAGCTATGTTTGACCCAAAAGCTCATCTCCCTGTGCTCCTTTCCTTGGTATATTAGGGATGATGTTGTGGCATTTGTAAGGCATTGTTATATTGCTAAAAAAAGTTAGCAATTTGGTAAAACCATGTTGCACTGCAGGTGAGGCAGATGTAACATGTGCAGAGAGATTGAGATTTGCCCAACTGACAACTTTTTTGGTTTGCTAACAAATCTTAATAACCCCCTAAACAAGTTACTGGGGTGGAGAATGTATTGGCAGATGGGTTATTACAATTTAACTGGGTTAAATTAGTGAGAATTAGCACTTCAAGCAATCCCAGTTGCAATCTGCTGCCCACATTATATCTGGCAGGTCATCAGGTCAGACTGGAAGAATTAAAAGTAGTTGTTTCCACCTTAGGAATGGTTTTGCTTTAAACACTTACTTTATGGCTGGGATTGAGTCGGCATCAGTCAATGCTCAATTTCTGAGCCATTATTTTAGATTTTCTTTGGCTGCAAGGCAATGCTTTCAGTTGCATAACTATAAATGTTGTGTCACCCTGCCAAAAAAGCTTCTGGTACAGACTACATGACATTTTAGTGTCTCCCCTGTCCACTGCCGCTGCTGTTGGCACCTTCTCTGAGGGGAGGAGAGCAGAAAGCACTTCTCCTGCCTGTCTATGAGTCTGGCGGCAACTTCAAATATGGTACCATCTCATGTGCCAATCAGAGATCACGGTCCGGCAGCATATCAGGAGCCGCCGCTGTCGGTCCGCAAGCTCTGATTGGATGGCAGCCAGTGCCACATTTGAAATGTTGTGTGGAAGCCCTAGCACCCCCAAGCCACCACGGGGTCTGTGGGGGCTACTGCTACCCCTCTGAATTACTTTTTCTCTTCTGCCCCCTTGCCTGTCAATGGTGGTTGAGGGTGTGGTTATTTGTCTTTTCTGAGATCTGTCTTTTTGCATTTTGTAGTAGAGGTGCATGCAGTTGTTGACTAAGATTGGCGTGGACTATTAATCTTTTGTGGAGAATGGTGTGGATGGTTGAGCTTATGATGTTACATGGGTACTGTGTTTGATTGTGGGGGCTGGTGAGTGTGGGGTTTATGTTATGACATTATTTGGGGACTGGTTTATGAAGGTGATTAATGTCGTTTTAAGGCTATTAACCCTCAGTAAGGCTATGCTGGCCTGACAGGCGCTGCAAAGCTGTTCTCGCTCCCCAATCTGCCCCAAGGGGGAGCAGGAGCCTGTCTCTCCTAGTACCTTTCTATCTCTAGGTACTGTTCGAAACCCCCTAGTCAGTTTTCCCGCCGCCTGCGTGGAGTGCAGTAGTGACCCTCCTGGCCTCTCAGGCACACTGCACCCAAACTCCTTGACTTTTGAAGGTTAATTTTTTCCTTTTATTTTCATCTATTAATTGTTTATTTTGCTCATTTTATGAATGAAAATTACAAAAGTTGTGGATATTTTGCGGAAATATGTAGGTTTGTCCAGGGTGGCCTCTCAGGCACACTGCGCCCAAACTTATACTCATGTTCATGTTTTCTCTTTTTTGCTTCAGATTTTCTGCTGAAATGGCCCGTAAAACCTGCGATTTCTCTCTTTGTACGTCCTAATGAAGGACACTGATCACTTTAAGAGCATTAGGTTAATTAGGTGCTAATGACGATTTTCTAACAGGTGCCTGTCAGGCGCATTGCGCCTGAACCCAGGAGTCCCAGAGGTGCGCCTGATGGAGGATTAATATATGTCATTAGCTATTAATGCAGTGTGGAATGTTTGTATTAAATATGAATTATCATACTTTGATGCCATGGCTGATTGAGGAGAAATAGTTCGATTTATTTTGTGTGTATTTTATTGATTAATATTGGGCTATCAGGGAAAAGGGGGGAACTAGCCTGTTTATTAAATATGAAAGCAATAAATGTCACAGTTATTTGGGGTTCAATGGCCTATTTATTTAACAGAAATGCTATTTATCTATGGGAAACCATAAAACCTGGGTGCTACCGTGGTGAATTTACTAGTAGGCAAAACTTAGGGCCTAGTGGTCCCCATAGCACCTGTCAAATATCAGTTTTAATAATTTTAATGTAGCTTCCTCCTGCTGCTGCTCTCTTGTGGCCGACTGTCATACCCAGGATTCAAACCCATCAACTGTTTCCCTGGAGGCAGACACCTTACTGATGGAGTTATTTTCTCCTGCATAGGAAGCATGATAATTCTAATATGAAGCTACTTGAAACTATCAGATAAATAATCAACATTGCAACTGAGCAGATGTAATGTGTGGCTACAGGGGATTGGATGTGTTGCTGCACACTACATAGATCTGCCTAGTTGCAATCGTTTTGAACTGACAATTATAAGTAGATTCATATAATTTTCTCTCTACACAGGAGCAAACAGCTTGATCTATGAGGTGTTTGCCTACAATGTAAAGAACATTTTGTCATATTGGGCAGTGTGTGTGTGTGTGTGTGTGTGTGCGTGTGTGTGTGTGTGTGTGTGTGTGTGCAGCAATGTGGCAGTATGTGTTTGAAATTGCTTACAGTTGAGGGGGTCCCCACTCTGATATCTTGCTTAGGGCCCCATGATGTCTAAATCTGGATCTAGGTGCTACTGATTTAGTTTCAGGGCTGTCGGGAGGAAGAGGGCCTAGTGATTGCTCCACTTTCCACTTTTATTATAATTAATAAATGTAATGTGCCTCATCCTATATTCTGATTAGCAAGATAGTTTTTCCAGTGTTTTATCTGGCAGATATCTGCTGTGATGCCCCATTTTCGATAGCAATAGCAGCCCCCTTATGTTTCTATCCACACATGTTCATGATTACACTAGTCAGACACTAGAGTTTAATCCTGTTATTATCACTTGCTAGTGTTGTTGCTGCCAATGTATTTTCTAAAAGTTCATTTTATAATATATTGTGATTTTACTAGAGATGTGCGCTGGACCATTTTTGCTGATTATGGAATTGGTTTTGGTTCTAATTCATCATCCGTTTTTTGTTTTGGATTCTGTTTCGGATTTTGGCCTTACCTGGTGTTGATTTTGTATTTTCCCCCAAACTTTACAAAAAAGCTAAAATCACATAATTTGGTCCTTTTTATGTTCCTAGAGTATTATTAACCTCAATACCATTAATTTCCAGTCATCTCAACTCAATTTTGACCACCTCACAATAATGTTCACCAACATAGGCCAAAGGCTGGCTGACTAAACTAAGCAGCAGAGCAGTGGCACAAACACATGGTAGTTATTTCTGTTTAAAAAGGTTTTGAAAATTAGTAATGTATTAGCAATAACCAATGAAACTAACTTGCAAGTACTTTCAATAGAAAACAAGACAACACGGAAATTTACTAAGAATCGTGCGTGGAATATCACTGCTCTAAAGTAGACGTTGTTAACAAACAGCTAAGAAAAAAAACCTAACTTGTGTAAATTAGATACAGCTGATGTGGCTGCCCCCTGCACAAGTGCACATTCCCCCTAGCACATGCCTATTCTCAGTGCCCAATCTGTACCTCCCTCCCGGAGGCCCTGTTCCACTGATGACTGGCACTCTGTGCCCATGTAAAGCCCCGATCAATCAGCCTTTTTGTTGAGCAGATCCCTCAAATCTCCCCAACCATAAAAGAAGTGTTCCATTCTGTACCTGTGGGTCAGATACAGTGCAGGTTACAGTGCTGGTCAGATACAGTGTGGGTTGTATACAGTGTGGATTGGATATATTGTGGGTCAGATGCAGTTCTGGTTAGATACAGTGCAGGTTGTATACAGTGCAGGTTGGATACAGTGTGGATCAGATACAGTGCAGGTCGGTCACAGTGCAGGTCGGATACAGTGCAGATTACAATGCAGGTCAAATACAGTGTGGGTAAGATGCAGTGCAGGTTGGGTACACCAATAGTGCACTTACTGTGACAAAGGGTCCCGGAGATGTCCTCAATGCTGGGGTGCTAATGGTTTCCTCAGTGAGGGGGTGCCAACAGTGTCAGCAGTGGGGAAGTGCCGGTGGCGTCCTCAGTGCCGCAGTGCTAGCAGTGTTAGCAGTGCAGACATGCTGGCAGTGTCGGCAGTGCAGGGGTGCCAGCAGTGTCAGCAATGCAGGTTTGTACAGGTTTGTACTGGTGGTGTTCTCAGTGAGGGGACACCGGTCATGTTAGTGTCGGCAGTGCAGGGTGCGGCCAACATCTTGCTGCACTGTGTGCTGTGTACATTGAAGTCAGTGGTGAAGTGCTGATTGGCTGTTAGCTGTGAGAGACAGCACTCTCAGCCAATCAACGGTCAGCCAATTGATTTGAATAGGACTTTGAAATCTGAGATCTGACAGCAGGAGGACAGGGTTTTGCCTTGTTTTGATCCCCAGCTAGGATTGCCTTGGATACTGGAAGTTAGGAACTGCTTGGATATCCAAAAATCTGAGCCATTCATCTCTAGTTTTTACTAGATATGGTGCATATTGCAGCTTAATATCATTTAATATCCTTTGTATCATATTGATGCTTATTCTCATTTATTTATAATTTTTAACTTCATCGTTTGTTGTAGGAGAAATAGGTGCTGACATTTTTCTTTGTTGGTACAGTCTTCGATAGTCCCTGCATGTGATTTTTGTTACAACACGACAATATGTCATTTAATATTGTCCTAATAAGAAATTGTAATTATTGGGTCTAAAACCTAATAATTAATAAATATGACCCATGTTATTTCAAGCAGTGATGTTAAATAAAACAGATGTCTGTTGTGCATAAATTTCAATGACTTAGAGATCAGAAATTTGCAGTTGCATAACAAAAAGGTCAGGGGGATAAAAAGCACATGTTTAAGTAGAGTTACATTTATATATTGATATTTTAACACAGAAAAATTTAAATCATTTATCTGATAACAAAATTAGATGTTTGATATAAAAGCAAATAATGGTCTTCAGTATTACACAGTATGAGCTGTTATGCACACCAGTGCCTGCAGGAAAGTACTGGTGTCAGAACTGTTATGCACTCCAGTGTCTGCAGGAATGTACTGGTGTTTGAACTGTTATGCAAAACAGATGGACTCACAGACAAACTGGGGGATATGACATAATGTACACAGAAGGTGATAGGGTAACAAAATACACACAAAGTGAACAGAGAAGCCCAGAGGCTAAGGAACTGGGTATCTCCCTTGTATTAGAACTGCTCAGATGGAAAAGCAAGATGTTGTGTTTTAATACGTAGAGAACCCGAAATGCTGTTGCTAAGGGCAACAGCAAAACCCTAAAGGGTTACCAACGGGTATGGCAGTAAACTCCTTGGTCAGAGATGGAATGATAGACACAAGGAGAATCTCCACAATCCTAATTCTCACTTGCAGTGCACAGGTTTTAGCTTACTGCCACTAAACTGACCCCTGACACCTAGCACAGTGAGACAGGATTAGGCAGGCAAGTCTTAGAATACAGCCGCAAACTTGCTAAGTTCACAGAGTAGTAACAGAACCCCAGCAAGCTAAACGACTGACTCCAGTCTTACTGCTAGGTCTGGATTGGCAGAGTGTAATACCAAATCCCCTGGCCTATTTGCAGTAAGCAACAAACAAATACAAAGCTACACAGTACTGGCTAACTTTCATGAACTGACTAACCAACAAAGATTCAGCAGCATCTGCTTACCCTGAAAAGAGGCCTTATAAAGCAGGTGCTGTCCACGCCCCACTCAGACCTCACAGACTGTGAGCACAAAAACCAGCACCGGATCCCCTGCACAGAGCCTATAACCACTGCACAGCAAAAGACCCGAACCGGAGTATCAGCTGCGCTCAGGTTACACCACTAGCACTTGTCTCCCGGTTGCCATGGCGACGTGGCAGCACAGGGCAGGAGACCCTAACAGTACCCCCCCTCTGACGAGGGGTCAAAGAACCCCTACCACCGGGTTTATCGGGGAACTGCGAGAAGAAAGAGCGTATCAGTCTGGGGGCATGAAGATCACAACTGCGCACCCACGACCGCTCCTCCGGGCCATACCCCTTCCAGTGCACCAAAAATGACAGCCGACCCCGAACCACCTTGGAGTCAAGAATCCTTTCAACAACAAACTCCCTCTGGCCACGTATCAGAAGAGGGGAAGGTCTTCCACTGGAAGAAGGATTACTAATCGCCCGTTTTAAAAGGGAACAATGAAATGTTTTATTGATACCCAAAGAACGGGGCAGATCTAACTGAAATGCCACCGGATTGATAACCCTGGTGATCTTATAAGGGCCGATGAACCGGGGCCCTAACTTATGAGATGGCTGTCTCAACTTCAAATTCTTGGTAGACAACCAGACGAAGTCTCCTAATTTGAAGCTGCAGGGTCTTTTCCGCTTATCAAAAACCCTTTTGGTCACTAATGACACAGACACAAGGGCTTTCTTCACTTTCCGCCAAATACCTCTAAGGACCGAAACCACAGAGGAACCACCAGGCGTGGAGTCCAGGGGGTCAAAAGAATTGGCCTTAGGATGATGCCCATACACACAAAGGAAGGGAGAGATCCCTGTAGCAGAGTGAGCCGCGTTGTTATAGGCAAACTCCGCCATGGACAGATGAGCAACCCAGTCAGTCTGACACTTGGAGACTTAACACCTGAGGAACTGCTCCAAGGACTGGTTCACCCTTTCAGTCTGCCCATTAGACTGCGGATGGTAGCCTGACGACAAGCTGACAGAAATCTGGAGATCGGAACAAAATGCCCTCCAGAATTTGGCCACAAACTGGGACACGCGGTCAGAGACCACATCAAGTGGCAACCCGTGGAGACGCACAACATGCAGCATAAATAATTCAGACAGGCGTCTGGCTGATGGCAGCCCAACCAGTGGAACGAAGTGCGCCATCTTCGAAAACCTGTCAACGACAACCCAGATGGCTGTCATCCCCGAGGATTTGGGCAAGTCCACCACAAAATCCATTGAAATGTGGGTCCATGGCTTAGATGGGATAGAGAGTGGATGTAATGGGCCAACAGGAACCCCTCTAGGAGTCTTATTTCGGGCACAGATGTCACATGCCCGAACCCACTGATCCACATCCTTAGCCACCGAGGGCCACCACACCGCCCTAGATAGCAACTCCCGAGTTCTGGCAATACCCGGGTGACCTGCCGACTTCTTGGCATGGAATTCCAGGAACACTCGCTGTTTTAACCTAGGAGGCACAAACAAAAGACCTACCGGAAGGTCTGGGGGAGCCTGCTCCTGTGCTCTAAGGACTAATGATAAGAGGTCCTGGGTAATGCCCACTTTAATACTTGATGGGGAAACAATGGGCAACGGCTCCTCGGTGGTCTCCTGGATTGGAGCAAAACTCCGCGAGAGCGCATCAGCCTTGATGTTTTTTGACCCAGGGCGATATGTTATCAAAAAATTAAAGCGAGCAAAAAACAAAGCCCATCGTGCCTGCCTGGCATTGAGACGCTTCGCTGACTCTAAATATGCCAGATTCTTATGGTCAGTGAGAATTGAGACCACAAACTTAGCCCCCTCAAGCCAGTGTCTCCACTCCTCGAGTGCATCCTTAATAGCCAACAATTCCCGGTTACCCACGTCATAATTCATCTCGGCAGGCGAAAATTTACGGGAAAAGTAAGCACAGGGATGAAGGCGATTATCAGACACTCCCATCTGAGAAAGCACTGCCCCAATACCCATCTCAGAGGCATCCACCTCCACCACAAAAGGACGCTCTGGATCTGGGTGTCGCAGCACCTTGGCCGAAACAAATGCCCTTTTGAGACGGGCAAAAGCCGCTTTAGCCTCACAAGACCAGTGAGCAACATCCGCCCCTTTCTTAGTGAGTGCCACCAAGGGCGCCACTATAGACGAAAATCCAGCGATAAATCGTCTATAAAAATTCGCAAAGCCCAGGAAACGCTGAAGCGCCTTCAAACTAGTGGGCTGCACCCAATCCAGGACTGCCTGTACCTTGGAACCCTCCATTTGGAAACCTTCTGGGGAGATAATATATCCTAGAAATGCGATTTGCTGAACTTCAAATTCGCACTTCTCCAGCTTCGCCCCAAGCCGGTGGTCTCTGAGTTTCTGGAGGACTAAGCGTACATGCTTCCGATGTTCCTCCAGGGAATGGGAGAAGATTAGGATGTCATCTAAGTATACAACTAAGAATCTATCCAAATATTCCCTGAGCACATCATTCATGAAATCCTGGAAGACTGCCGGGGCATTACAGAGCCCAAAAGGCATCACCAAATATTCATAATGCCCTGAGTGGGTATTAAAGGCAGTCTTCCATTCATCCCCCTCTCTTATTCGGATTAGATTGTACGCACCGCGTAGGTCAATCTTAGAAAAAATGGTGGCAGTACGAAGCTGGTCAAACAATACCGAAATGAGAGGCAGTGGGTATGAGTTTTTAATCGTGATACGGTTCAATTCCCTGAAGTCGATGCAGGGTCGCAACGAACCGTCCTTTTTACCCACGAAGAAGAACCCCGACCCAACTGGAGACTGTGAAGGTCTGATAAATCCCTTAGCCAAGTTCTCCTGAATGTACTCTGCCATAGCCTGAGTCTCAGGACGTGACAGGGAGTACAACCTGCTCTTGGGAAGCTTAGCATTTGGCAACAAATCAATGGCACAGTCATAGGGGCGATGGGGAGGTAGTACCTCTGCAACTTTTTTGGAGAACACGTCCGCAAAATCTGCATAACACCCTGGCAATCCTGGCAAACTTAGCTGCGAGAGCCTGACTGGAAGGCTCAAGCAACTCCTGAAACAATCAGTACCCCAACTAAGAATCTCCCCAGAGACCCAGTCAAATTGAGGATTGTGGGCCCTTAACCAGGGTAACCCCAACACCAATGGGGCAAAAGTACAGACAGTCACATAAAAGGACAATTTTTCAGAGTGTGTGGCTCCAATAAACAAAGAAATCTGGCTAGTGCAAGAGGTAATTTTACCTTGGGATAATGGTTCCCCGTTTAACCCACAAATCTCCATTTCCGATGCCAAGGGTACTAAGGGAACAGAGTGTTTCAGGGCGAATTGGCGGTCCATAAAAACCCCGTCGGCCCCACTGTCCACAAAGGCCTCAGTCTTGACAGTTTGACCGAGGATCTTCAAGGTCACCGGAATGATAAAAGTCTTCTTGGGAAATTCTGACTTCTGGCCTGACAGGATATTTCCCATCACCCTCAGGCCCTGAAGTTTTCCGGCTTTTCTGGGCATGATACTACCACATGACCTTTATTCCCACAGTACAAACACAACCCCTGCTGTCTCCTCCGCGTCTTCTCACGCGAGGAGAGGCGGGTAGCCCCAATCTGCATAGGCTCCTCAGAAAATTCCTCAGAGTCTGAGGTTCCCTTGGGAAGGAAGGAAATCTCAGTCTCCCTTTCAAGCCTACGCTCTCTCAGCCGTCTATCCACCCGGATGGATAACTGCATGAGCTGATCCAAGCTATCAGGCAAGGGATATTGTACCAGTTGGTCCTTTATCTGGTTAGAAAGACCTCTTCGGTACTGGTGTCTCAGGGCTGGGTCATTCCACTGGGTATCATGGGCCAACCTCCGAAACTCCATACAGTAAACCTCAACTGGCCTTCGCCCTTGCTTAAGGATCGAAATCTGAGCCTCGGCTGAGGCCGTCTTGTCAGGGTCATCATACAACATGCCCAGTGCCGTAAAAAAAGCATCAACACTTTTAAGCGACGGACAGTCAGGCTGCAACCCATATGCCCAGACCTGTGGGTCTCCTTGTAGTAAGGAAATCACTATGCCCACCCGCTGAATCTCCGACCCAGAAGACTGAGGCCTAAGCCGGAAGTATAGCTTGCAGCTCTCCTTGAAACAAAAGAACTGCGAGCGATCTCCAGAAAAACGATCCGGGAGATTTACTTTCGGCTCCTTAACCCCTGCAGGTGCTGCTGCTGCGGGAGCTCCGCCAGCAGCCTGGGAGGTGTGCATTTTAATGGACAAATCATTAAATTGTCGAGTCAGGACCTGCACCTGATCGACCACCTGTTGCAACGTATTTTGAGGGGTATGCTCCATATTCCCACAAAATTTCAACAGGAGTATTAGGCTGCTGAATATGTTATGCACACCAGTGCCTGCAGGAAAGTACTGGTGTCAGAACTGTTATGCACTCCAGTGTCTGCAGGAATGTACTGGTGTTTGAACTGTTATGCAAAACAGATGGACTCACAGACAAACTGGGGGATATGACATAATGTACACAGAAGGTGATAGGGTAACAAAATACACACAAAGTGAACAGAGAAGCCCAGAGGCTAAGGAACTGGGTATCTCCCTTGTATTAGAACTGCTCAGATGGAAAAGCAAGATGTTGTGTTTTAATACGTAGAGAACCCGAAATGCTGTTGCTAAGGGCAACAGCAAAACCCTAAAGGGTTACCAACGGGTATGGCAGTAAACTCCTTGGTCAGAGATGGAATGATAGACACAAGGAGAATCTCCACAATCCTAATTCTCACTTGCAGTGCACAGGTTTTAGCTTACTGCCACTAAACTGACCCCTGACACCTAGCACAGTGAGACAGGATTAGGCAGGCAAGTCTTAGAATACAGCCGCAAACTTGCTAAGTTCACAGAGTAGTAACAGAACCCCAGCAAGCTAAACGACTGACTCCAGTCTTACTGCTAGGTCTGGATTGGCAGAGTGTAATACCAAATCCCCAGGCCTATTTGCAGTAAGCAACAAACAAATACAAAGCTACACAGTACTGGCTAACTTTCATGAACTGACTAACCAACAAAGATTCAGCAGCATCTGCTTACCCTGAAAAGAGGCCTTATAAAGCAGGTGCTGTCCACGCCCCACTCAGACCTCACAGACTGTGAGCACAAAAACCAGCACCGGATCCCCTGCCGTGCACAGAGCCTATAACCACTGCACAGCAAAAGACCCGAACCGGAGTATCAGCTGCGCTCAGGTTACACCACTAGCACTTGTCTCCCGGTTGCCATGGCGACGTGGCAGCACAGGGCAGGAGACCCTAACATGAGCTTTTAAATCAAATATATTGAGATGTATTCTGACATACACATTATAACTCAAAGTACCAGGTGCCACAAACATATAATATAGTGTTTTCATGCTTCTCGAAATTAATCTGGATGGATGCCCAGACAATACATCTGTCCTTTAGTTTCATACCATACTTCAAAGCTAAACACACAGAATTAACTTAGTCAACAGATTTTTAAATGTCTTTGAAGATGTGTAAAAATATCTTTAAATATCAACTATCACATCATTTATGATCACATATTCTCACCTATATAAGCATGTTTTCAAACGAGCTAAGTACAGAAAACCAATGGTACTTAATGCAGAATGCACTGAATAGTCAATAAAAGACTAGTACTTTTTATAGGTTTTTGACCTGTTCGGCTTCAAAGTTGACCTCCTGATGACTACTTACCAATTGCCACTTTGCCTATTTTTAATCAGCAATATTCTGTAGTTGTCTTTTCACACATTCATCTAATTTTCTGCTGCCACTACATTTTTAATAAATGGGCTTATACTATTGTACCTACCACAACACTTCCTAGTAAAGGAATCTGTCTTGGAGTATCTTTTCTCTCAATTCCTGTTATCTGACCACGATGTAGCAGGAAGATAAGCACTGACATGAATCTTGCCAAGTAATTAGAGAAACAGATTCAGAAGGAAGATTGGCCTGTAATTTCCACATTTGCTTAGATCTCATCCTGGTTGTGAGATCTCACTTCTCAGTAGTAGCTGTAAAATGTACAACCCTGAAGTATAGAATGGGGAAGAGGACATGTTTTTTTATAATATATAGAGCAGTAAAGTCATCAGGTCTTGGTGCCAGTGTGCATCATAGATCTTTTGTGGCATACTTGAGTCCATCTACAGAAATGTCAGAGATGCACTGAGTGACAGCATTTGACATTAAGTCACAGAAAGTGGCATGAGAGCAAGAAATTCTGAATTTAACTTTTGACTGCCTCCCCGGCCACATCTTCTGGCCTGGACTGGCTCCACTGCCACTTTACGTCACTATCTTGAACTCCCCAGAAACCTGTGAGGCTAGTGATTGGATACACAGCCATGGCAGTGAGTGCTCCATCGGACACCTGTACCTCTGCTGCTGCCATTTTCAGGACTCCTGGAAACTGGCTTTATAGCAAGGGGAAAGTAAGGTTGTCCGGATTTGTACGGTCCCCTGACTGCATGCATGTCCTGTGATTCTCCCCAATGGCTACATGTCATCCCACTTTTGTATACAACATGTAACCTGTCTCTCTTTCATTTTGCTCTGGCTTTGGAACCCCTGGCAGTGGCTATAAGGAGTGATCCATCATTTACAGGCATGTCTGTTGGTTCCGCTGAGTCTTAATTAGCACATTTTGGAGACAACATGTTGCTAATGGTAGCACTTGGGTCTTTTGTCCTTTCCCTGAGCATCTTAAAGACATAAGCAATTAGCTACATTGATAGATAACAATGTCAAAATCTAGGACTGAAGACCAGATTCTATTGAGATGTTCAGATTGGCCTGGTTGTGTTTGTAATTCTAATCGCTGTATTGTTTCATCCATTTTGCCTTTTCCATGTTTTTTTATGCAAATTTTCAGTTTGATTCAAGTGCAATTTGTATTGAATTTACCTGATTTTTTATTATTATTTTTTGTTGTTGTTGTTTGTTTTTTTTCTTCTAGTGTGTATGTAGTGTGTAGTGTGTATGTTTTCTCCACCCACCCACCCCCCTCTTTTTTTTCTTCTCTTCTTTGACCCTCCAGTTTCCCTCTCCTCCATCTTCTCTTTTTTCTCTGCCTGCTGTTTACTCTAGTCTTCACTCCAAGCTTCCTCCCCCAGGTTCCCCAAGAGGGGTCTGTCCTTGATCTGCTTCTACCCATACTTTGATGCTTCCATTTCATGCTCTCAGGGCATATAGCCCCTAAGCTGACCTAGGTGTCCCCCAAATACATAGTATGTCATCCGTTTGTCAATGTCATAGACCCTGACCTACGTGGCCAGATGACTGAATGACTCCTCCTCCCTCCAGGCCCCCCTCTTTGCCTTATCTTTCCTTTTGCCTTATATTATCCTTTCCCTTTTGACCATGATATATCTTGCCCTCCATCCTTCTTATTTACAACTCCACTTACTTATGCACCCTTAGTGTTCACTTTTTTTCTGCAGTGCCCACCTTTCAGTTTGTTGCATATGAGTTTCCAAATTCTTTTTTTTTTTTTTAAGGTAAAGGAATGCTGAAAGCCTTCAAACTACTTTTAGCTTCAAATGGCAACCCAAAAAGATCAAGTACTCATGGATTTATCTGACCTCCCACTTTGATTCTCTCATCCGTAAAATTTCCCAACTCTGTTCTCAAGAATGCAGACCTATCTGACATCCTGAAATCAACTTATCTCATGGCTGATTAGGATCATATCCGTCAAGATGAACATTACACAAAAATGGTTCTATCTTTTTCAGACCCTCCCCATAGCTGTTCCCACTTTCTTCCTCAGTAATGTTTATGAAGCCCTTGTCCACTTTATTTGGAATCACAGACCTCCACATATTGCAGTTAAAGTCCTGGAAGATCAGTTCCAGGATGTGGTAGAGGTTTTCCTGACAACATACTCTGCTATCTGGCCTCCCATTTCTCCCATATTATTGTTCCTACTCTACCCTAGGCTCTACTTCCTGGTTCGACATGGAATCAGCCTATGTTAATTCCCCAGGTCCATCACCCTCAAGGAGCCTACCTTCTGCACACTGACTGCCTGCTTTGAAACTGCTCCCCACTGTTAAATTTAATACCAAACTCTGGGATTTCTAGTGTCTCAAAGTGAACCTTACCTCCCCAACATTTCCCTTAACCACTATCTGGCACTTTTCCCTGTTTCTTCCTGGATCCTCCACTTTGAGGATCAGTATTTGGACTAACTCAGGATTTAGATTCCCTGCTGATTTTTATGTCCAAGGTCAATGGTTATTCCTGTTGAATCTATAGCAGAAAACCCTATCCCTATTCACCATTTCTTGGCCTTGCTACTGCCACTCCCTGTACTCCAAGCCCTTACCCCTTTACAGTTTGTGTAAACATAAACTCTTTTCTAAGGGCTTGATTTCCCAACTTAATGAGCACCTTTTATATGCCACCCTTTTAATGAGCACTTTTTATATGCCACAAAATTGCTTGGGAGTGGGATCTTGGACCTCCTCCAGATAATGAGGCATAAGACAACAAGAGCTTAGGAATAGCTAAAAGCTCTATTGCAACCAAAATCAAGAAGACTGCATATTTTATTATTATTTTAATGTATTATCACTGATATTAAACCCCTGAAAGACTGAATAAAATGTTCACATCCTCTTCACTCGATTGTTGGCGGGTTTGTGGCTGCAGAGGTACAGTACTATGATCTATATGTTGGGGGTCATTCCAAGTTGATCGAACGTAGCTACTTTTTACTGCTCATGCGATTAACTAGATGCCGCCTATGGGGGAGTGTGTTTTAGCATAGCAGGGCTGTGATCGCTTGTGCAGCCCTGCTATGCTAAAAAAGTTTCAAGCAAAAGAAGACTAGCCCTATACCTACCTTTGCGACGGATCCAGCGATGCAGGTCCTGGATTTGACGTCAGACAACCGCCCTCAAAATGCCTGAACATGCCTGCGTTCGATGGACCACTCCCGGAAAACAGTCAGTTGCTGCCCCAACACGCCTTCCTCCTGT
The DNA here is from genome assembly GCF_028390025.1 of Pseudophryne corroboree. NCBI lineage: Eukaryota > Metazoa > Chordata > Amphibia > Anura > Myobatrachidae > Pseudophryne > Pseudophryne corroboree. Next base: position 546,430,468 of record NC_086449.1, read on the forward strand.
CAATCTTCTTGCAGTCACCGCTTTGACCGCTTTCCTCATTCCTGGCGTCATTGCCGGGCAATGACGTGCGTACGCGATGCGCGTGCCGCACATGCGCAGTCCCACCCCGTTCGCACCGCAGCAAAGAACCGCTGCGTGCGAACGGGTTGGAATGACCCCCATTGTTCCCTTTTTGAACTTGGTTCATGGCCTCCTAAATTCCATCCTGGAGGATCCTGAATATTTTTATTGTACTACCCATATTCGCCACGCACATTTTGATTGAAGCAAAGGCCCTGATTGCTCTCATCTGGAAAAGGAACACTCCCATGCTTCAATCTGCACCAAAAACCTAGATTTGGCATGTTGCACCCATGGAGGAGATAACTTCATGATTAAGGACATGTTTTTACCCAAATTTGGGTTCCCTGGTTGTCTGCTGAGCATAGATACCCTTTTTCTTGTGTGCTACCCTTATGTGTGGACTCATGGGCAGTGAATGTTGTTTTCTCATCAATTCTTTATTTACACCCTGTACTATACTGTTGTATTCTCCTTATTATTTTGATATGTGGCCTCCCCGTTACTTCCTCTCCTAACCTAACCTCCCTAACCCCTTCCCCACTCCTGAATATTAATTCATGCCATTACAGGTGTTTCTGTATTTTTTTATGTAATTGTCAGTAAAGGTCGTCCTTATGGAATTTGTAATTTTTTTTATGAATATCATCTTTTCCTAATTTTGAGGATGTAACCTCCTACGCAGATCACTGACAAAGTTCCCAGCTGTGCTGAAAACTTTCTGAGTAAACACTGGATGGTGGGAAGCTTAAGTAAAGAAAACCCAGTTTGTACAAGAGCCTCCAAATTGCCTTTTTTTCCTGCTAGTATTTTTCCTGCAAGTAGTGAAACGGACTGCCTGACATGCCTATTTGTACGCAATCATTAAAATAATCATCAACCATTCTTTCAATGGTGGCAATATCAGATAGAGTCATGGTAGAAATTTTACTAATTGTAGGCAATTCTTTTAGACCCAGAGAGATGTCAAAAGGTTGTGTTGACTCATCTGTATCACCGCCAGTGGGTCTCTTAGGAAAATTGAGTTTTTCCTGGCAGCAGCAGTTGCCAAAGACCCTGAAGGAGGAAACATTGCTGTTACATGCCACTTGAGCTGACATTTGCTTGCTAACAGCTCTTTGCCACTCTTCACATTTGTGTCCATTAAAAAGACACATGTTACTTAAAACTAGGATCAAGCACAGTTGCCAAAAGACAGTGATCCAATTTGAAGATAATAATGACCCTTGGATCCTGGTGAAGTACATAAAGGACTTGGTCTACAAATCCGACATACTTAACGGAATCACATCCTTTCAGCTCCTCCTTCAGTTTATCAAGCTGCTTTTCCAAAAGTCTAATTATGGGTATTATCTGACTCAAGCTTTTAGTGTCTGAACTCACTTCACAGGTGACAAATACAGTACAAATGGTTTGAGCACCTTACTCAACACAAAAAATATTCTCAACTGTGATTAAGATACATTCTCCCTCCTGTCCCTATGACATAGGTCATTGTGTAGCCTTTGATGGCTTTATGCTGTTCCTTCATCCACTGAAGCATACAAAGGGTGGAATTCCAACTTGTTACTACCAATTGCTTCAGCTAGTGGCAGGGAAAATTCAACAGTTCCTGCAGGTGCTGCAATCTTTTACATTCACCTGCTGAATGGTGAAAATGTCCCAAATTTTCTTGGACCACAGAGAGCATGTTCAACATGCCCATGTCATTTTTTAAACAATTTTGCACTACCACATTTATTGTTTGAGCAAAACATGGGACATGTTGGAATTCACCCAGCTATAATGCTCTCACAATATTGGTGGCATTGTCAGAAATCACCAATCCCGTGGAGAATTTTGCAATGACTTCCAAGAGTTTTTCTAAGAGGTTGTCAGCAGTATTCATCTTAGTGAAACCAGTGATACACAGAGTATCCTGCCTCTGAATCAGCTGGCATTTGTTAAATACTGCTGCTGTTGGTGCTGCTGAAGGCAATACACCCACCTAGTCATGTAAACTTTAGTATGACCCGTTCCTCTTCTTCACAATGGATACAATGGCATTTTGGAGACCACTAATTAAGTTTAATTTCTCATACGTCCTAGAGGATTCTGGGGTCCACTTCAGTACCATGGGGTATAGACGGTTCCGCAGGAGCCATAGGCACTTTAAGACTTTTCTAGAGGGTGGCCTGGCTCCTCCCTCTATGCCCCTCCACCAGACCTAAGTTTAGAAAATGTGCCTAGGCAGAATGGTCGCACTCCAGTGGAGCTCTACTGAGCTTCACTGAAAAGACTTTATGTTAAGTTTTTTATTTTCAGGGAGACTGCAGGCAACAGTCTCCCTGCTTCATGGGACTTAGGGGGAAGAAGTAGGAACCAACTTCCTAAAGAGTTTCATGGCTCTGCTTCTTGCTGACAGGACACCATTAGCTCCTGAAGGGTACTGAACACTAGCTGCAGCTATGCGCTCACTCCCACAGCACGCCGTCACCCCCCTAACAGAGCCAGAAGTCAGAAGACACATGAGTATCATTACCAGAGATCTGCAAGAGGGACCTCCGGTCATTGTGGCGGCTCAGGATACCGCGCTGCGAGCGGGAATGCGGCACGGACATGCTGCCCATACACAGTGCACAGCAGGGTCCAGGGCACAGGGGGCGCCTTGGGCAGCATGAAAACCTACTCTTACACTGGCAAAAGTAGCATATTATGCCATGGCACAATCCTACACCCCCGCCAGTATAAATATTTTAGTGAGAAATTATGAGGAGAAACGCGCCATTACAGGGGGGGCTGGGCTTCCTCCTCAGTCAGCCAGCACACTGCTCAGCACCATTTTCTCCACACAGGCTGCAGGGGAAGAAACACTGGTCCTCCTCCACTTCTGAACCAAGTATCAGGGTGTAAATAAGGGGGGGCACAGTGTATTTGGTGCTGTATTGTATAATTTGACATTATAAAAGCACCACAGGTCTCTGTGGACATTTTATATTACACAGGGATTTTATAGTGGCGCTGAGTTGTGAACTGGCAAATCCTTTCTGTGTCCTTTTGACAGATTTTACTGTGGGTCTGTCCCCTATAAGCCCCGGAGTGTCTGTGGTGTATTGTGCACGTGTGTGACATGTCTGAGGCAGGGAGATCTTCCCCTGAGGGAGCCATTTTAGGGACACAGAGTTGTAATGTGGCGGCGCTGCCGGCACACCATGAGCCTGTATGGGTGAAAGAATTACGTGATAGTGTGAATCATATCAGTAAGAGATTGGATAAGTCTGAGTCTCATGCAGAAACCTGGAGAAAATTCGTGGAAGATGTGATTTTTAAAAGTTCTGCGTTTTCATCCACAGGGGACCCCTCTGGGTCACATAAAAGGTCATTTGCACAAATTGTACAAACTGATACCGACACGGACTCTGACTCTGACTCTGACTTAGCGAAGAACATTCAGTACATGATTGTTGCTATAAAGGAGGTCTTAGAAGTTATAGAAGCCCCTCCTTTACCTCAGGAGAAGGCTTACTTTTATACTTTTATAAAGAAAAGAAAATTAACGTAACTTTTCCTCCATCTCATGAGCTGAACACTCTCTTTGAGGGAGTCTGGGTAAACCCTGAAAAGAAATTTCAGATTCCCAAAAGAATTTAGGTAGCTTTTCCTTTCCCGGCACAGGAAAGGAAAAGGTGGGAGTCACCCCCCATTTTAGACAGTGCCCTGTCACGATTAACAAAAAAGGTAATTCTCCCTGCGCCTGGGACAGCTTCCCTAAAGGATCCGGCAGACCGCAAGTTAGAGACTACGTTAAAATCTATTTATGTGGCCAATGGGACACTACTCATACCTACCACTGCCTGTGCGTGGGTGAGTAGTGCTATTGAAAAGTGGTCAGAAAACTTGTCATCAGAGATTGACACAATAGATAGAGCCGAGATTCTCCTAACGTTGGGTCATATCAAAGACGCTGCTGCGTATATGCTGGAAGCCATGAAATATATTGGGCTATTGAGATCAAAAGCTGCTACCATGGCTATTTCAGCAAGGAGGGAGTTGTGGGTTCGACAATGGAATGCTGACGCAAATTCCAAAAGAAATATGGAGGCTCTCCCTTATAAAGGTGAGGCCTTGTTTGGAGATGGGCTGGATGCTTTAGTTTCTGCGGCTACCGCAGGTAAGTCAACATTCTTGCCTTATGCTCCTGCGCCAGTGAAAAAGACACATCACTCTCAGATGCAGTCCTTTCGGCCCAATAAATACAAAAAGGGTAAAGATTCCCCTTTCTTTGCGGGTAGAGGAAGGGAAAAAGGAAAAAAGTCTGCAGCGTCTCCAGGATCACAGGAGCAGAAATCAACCATTGCTTCTGCCAAATCTTCAGCATGATGCTGGGGCTCCCTTGCGGGAGTCCGCTCAGGTGGGGGCACGTCTGAAACTTTTCAGTCAGTTCTGGGTTCAATCTGGCCTGGACCTGTGGATCTTACAAATTGTATCCCACGGGTACAAACTGGAGTTTCAAGACATTCCCCCATGCCGATTTTTCAAATCGGCCTTACTAGCTTCTCTTCCAGACAGGGAAGTAGTAGCAGCAGCAATACAAAAATTATGTTAGGATCAAGTCATTGTCCTGGTTCCCTTGTCACAACAAGGAGAAGGGTTTTATTCAAGCCTCTGTGTAGTTCCGAAGCCGGACGGCTCGGTCAGACCAATTCTAACCCTGAAATCTCTGAATCTCTACCTGCAAAGGTTCAAGTTCAAGATGGAGTCTCTGAGGGCAGTGATTTCCAGTCTGGAGGAAGGGGAGTTCATGGTGTTAGTGGACATAAAGGATGCTTACTTACATGTTCCCATCTATCCTCCTCATCAAGATTATCTGAGATTCGCGATACAGGAGTGTCATTACCAATTTCAGGCGTTGCCGTTTGGACTCTCCATGGCACTGAGGGTGTTCACCAAGGTGATGGTGGAGGTGATGGTCCTCCTTCGACAGAAAGGATTCAATGTAATTCCTTATCTGGACGATCTCCTGATAAAAGAGAGGTCCAGGGAAAAGTTGGTGCAGAACATTGCACTCTCCCTGACAGTACTTCAACAACACAGTTGGATCATAAATTTTCCAAAGTCACAGTTGGAACCGACGACAAAATTATCCTTTCTCAGGATGATACTGGACACAGAAGTACAGAGGGTAATTCTTCCAGTGGAAAAGGCTCTGGAAATCCAGAGAATGGTCAAACAAATTCTGAAACCAACAAGAGTGTTGATTCATCAATGCATTCAGTTGTTGGGAAAGATGGTAGCGGCCTATGAGGCCATACATTTTGGCCGGTTCCATGCCAGAGTATTCCAGTGGGACCTGTTGGACAAGTGGTCCGGATCCCACCTACACATGCACCGGAGGATAAGCCTGTCATCTAAAGCCAGAATTTCGCTCCTGTGGTGGCTACACAGTTTTCACCTATTAGAGGGACGCTGGTTCGGGATTCAGGACTGGGTCCTAGCAACCACGGATGCAAGTCTCCGAGGCTTGGGTGCAGTCACGCAGGGAGAAAGCTTCCAAGGAAGATGGTCAAGTCAGGAAACCTGTCTTCACATAAACGTTCTGGAGTTGAGAGCCATTTACAATGGCCTTCTACAAGTGGGGCATCTACTTCAAGATCAACCCGTTCAGATCCAGTCGGACAATGTAACAGCAGTCGCGTACATAAACCATCAGGGTGGAACGAAAAGCAGAGCAGCGATGGCATAGGTGACAAAGATCCTCCTCTTGGCAGAAAGGCACGCAAGAGCTCTGTCGGCAATTTTCATTCCGGGAGTGGACAACTGGAAAGCAGACTTCCTCAGCAGACATGATCTCCATCCAGGAGAATGGGGCCTCCACCAAGAAGTCTTCGCAAAGGTGACAGGACTTTGGGGAGTTCCTCAAGTAGACATGATGGCATCTCGTCTCAACAAGAAGCTTCAGAGATATTGTTCCAAGTCGAGAGACCCTCAAGCAATAGCAGTGGATGCACTGGTGACCCAGTGGGTGTTTCGGTCGGTGTATGTCTTTCCTCCACTTTCACTAATACCAAAAGTGCTCGAGATCGTGAGAAGAACAAGGGTTCGAGCGATCCTCATTGTCCCGGACTGACCAAGGAGAGCTTGGTATCCAGATCTTCAGGAGTTGCTAATAGAAGATCCTCGGCCTCTTCCTCTTCGCGAGGACCTGCTGCAGCAGGGGCCGTGCGTGTATCAAGACTTACCGTGGCTACGTTTGACAGCATGGCTGTTGAGCGCCGAATCCTAGCCCGAAAGGGTATTCCAAAAGAAGTAATTCCCACTCTGATTCAGGCCAGGAAAGGAGTAACGTCTAAACATTACCACTATATTTGGAGAAAATATGTGTCTTGGTGTGAATCCAAGAAGGCTCCTACGGAAGAGTTTCAGTTAGGACATTTTCTCCATTTTCTTCAGGCAGGTGTGGATGCGGGCCTAAGATTGAGTTCAATCAAGGTTCAGATTTCGGCCTTGTCTGTTTTCTTTCAGAAACAATTGGCCTCCCTTCCAGAAGTTCAGACGTTCGTGAAAGGGGTTCTACACATCCAGCCTCCATTTGTGCCTCCGGTGGCACCATGGGATCTTAACGTGGTGTTGTAGTTCCTTCAATCGGATTGGTTTGAACCTCTACAGGATATAGAGTTGTAGTTTCTCACTTGGAAAGTGGTCATGCTGTTGGCCTTGGCATCCGCAAGGAGGGTGTCTGAGTTAGGGGCCTTGTCTCACAAGAGTCCTTACTTTATCTTCCATGAAGATAGGGCTGAGTTAAGAACTCGTCAGCAATTTCTTCCGAAGGTGGTTTCTTCTTTCCATATAAACCAACCTATTGTGGTGCCAGTGGCTACTGACACCTTTGCTGCGTCAAAGTCTCTGGATGTGGTCAGAGCTTTGAAAATTTATATCGCAAGAACAGCTTGGATACGGAAAACAGAGGCTCTGTTTGTCCTGTATGCTCCCAACAAGATTGGGTGTCCTGCTTCTAAGCAGACCATTGCGCGCTCGATCAGAGATACGATTCAGCACACTCATTCCACGGCAGGATTGCCAATACCGAATTCGGTGAATGCTCATTCTACTAGAAAGGTTGGCTCATCCTGGGCGGCTGCCCGGGGGGTCTCAGCATTACAACTTTGCCAAGCAGCTACTTGGTCAGGGGCAAACACCTTTGCTAAGTTTTACAAGTTTGACACCTTGGCCGATCAAGAACTCAAGTTTGGTCAATCGGTGCTGCAGGGTCATCCGCACTCTCCCGCCCGTACTGGAGCTTTGGTATAACCCCATGGTACTGAAGTGGACCCCAGCATCCTCTAGGACGTATGAGAAAACAGGATTTTAATACCTACCGGTAAATCCTTTTCTCCTAGTCCGTAGAGGATGCTGGGCACCCAACCCAGTGCGTACTTTACCTGAAGTTGTTATTTTGTTAAAAATGTTTTCAGCATGGTTGCTGTACTGTTAATGCCCGTTGGTATGTGTTTTGTTGAATGCCATGTGTGCGGCATGGTTGAAGTGTGAGCTGGTATGAATCTCACCGTTAACTTAAAAGTAAATCCTTTCCTCAAAATGTCCATCTCCCTGGGCACAGTTCCTATACTGAGGTCTGGAGGAGGGGCATAGTGCTTTACTCACTTCATGTCATCTATGCATACAAGAAAATGAAAATTTTCTGCTATAATAGTTTAGGTATGAAAGAAATGTCTATTATGATAAGTTGCACAGTATATTGGTCACTGTATCCCATGCATGAATCCAAGATTTTACCCGTGCTGCCCCCCTTCACTGAACGAGCTCCCGCGCTCTATTAGACTCTCCCTGACCTTGCAAAGCTTCAAACGGGTACTGAAAAAACACCTATTCATCAAAGCGTACCATTCCACATACCACAAGCCTTGGCCATCTATAACTCGCTTACTTCCTACAAATTATAAATTAATGAATTAATGTTCAGAGAGAAATGCCATATCAATATATCAGCTCTACAGGAGATAGAGTTGTAGTTTCTCACTTGGAAAGTGGTCATGCTGTTGGCCTTGGCATCCGCAAGGAGGGTGTCTGAGTTAGGGGCCTTGTCTCACAAGAGTCCTTACTTTATCTTCCATGAAGATAGGGCTGAGTTAAGAACTCGTCAGCAATTTCTTCCGAAGGTGGTTTCTTCTTTCCATATAAACCAACCTATTGTGGTGCCAGTGGCTACTGACACCTTTGCTGCGTCAAAGTCTCTGGATGTGGTCAGAGCATATCGCAAGAACAGCTTGGATACGGAAAACAGAGGCTCTGTTTGTCCTGTATGCTCCCAACAAGATTGGGTGTCCTGCTTCTAAGCAGACCATTGCGCGCTCGATCAGAGGTACGATTCAGCACACTCATTCCACGGCAGGATTGCCAATACCGAATTCGGTGAATGCTCATTCTACTAGAAAGGTGGGCTCATCCTGGGCGGCTGCCCGGGGGGTCTCAGCGTTACAACTTTGCCAAGCAGCTACTTGGTCAGGGGCAAACACCTTTGCTAAGTTTTACAAGTTTGACACCTTGGCCGATCAAGAACTCAAGTTTGGTCAATCGGTGCTGCAGGGTCATCCGCACTCTCCCGCCCGTACTGGAGCTTTGGTATAACCCCATGGTACTGAAGTGGACCCCAGCATCCTCTAGGACGTATGAGAAAACAGGATTTAAATACCTACCGGTAAATCCTTTTCTCCTAGTCCGTAGAGGATGCTGGGCACCCAACCCAGTGCGTACTTTACCTGAAGTTGTTATTTTGTTAAAAATGTTTTCAGCATGGTTGCTGTACTGTTATGTTAATGCCCGTTGGAAGATAAAGTTAGGACTCTTAATGCCCGTTGGAAGATAAAGTAAGGCCCGTTGGAAGATAAAGTAAGGACTCTTGTGAGACAAGGCCCCTAACTCAGACACCCTCCTTGCGGATGCCAAGGCCAACAGCATGACCACTTTCCAAGTGAGAAACTACAACTCTATCTCCTGTAGAGGTTCAAACCAATCTGATTGAAGGAACTACAACACCACGTTAAGATCCCATGGTGCCACCGGAGGCACAAATGGAGGCTGGATGTGTAGAACCCCTTTCACGAACGTCTGAACTTCTGGAAGGGAGGCCAATTGTTTCTGAAAGAAAACAGACAAGGCCGAAATCTGAACCTTGATTGAACTCAATCTTACTCCCGCATCCACATCTGCCTGAAGAAAATGGAGAAAATGTCCTAACTCAAACTCTTCCGTAGGAGCCTTCTTGGATTCACACCAAGACACATATTTTCTCCAAATATAGTGGTAATGTTTAGACGTTACTCCTTTCCTGGTATACTGTATTCATAACATGTATCAGAACAGCATACGGTATATCTATATCTTCACATTTGTCCACTTTACTTTTGTAAACAACATACATGTGACTCTTTAAAGCAGGTTGAGAGGTAAATGTAAGAATAGCATATACCTCTGTATCATTACAGTTGTCCACTTTTGTAAACAACACACAAGTGCCTCTTTAATCCAGTTTAATAGGTAAACATGAGGGCAGTTTGAATCTCGAATTTCAGCATCTGACATCCCAAATAATGCATTGAAAGACTCACAGTGGTTAAAGATGTTACAAATAGATACTATGTCAGTGGATCAGTATACTGTGCTGATAGCACAGGTCAAGAAGGTATACAGTTGCTAGAAAAAGTATGTGAACCCTTTGGAATTTCCTGGAATTGTGCATAAATTGGTCATAAAATGTGTTCTGATCTTCATCTAAGTCACAACAATAGACAAACACAGTCAGCTGAAACTAATACCACACAATTATATGTTCTCATGTTTTTATTGAACACACCATGTAAACATTCACAGTGCAGGGTGGACAAAGAATGTGAACCCCTAGGCTAATGACTTCTCCAAGAGCTAATTTGAGTCAGGAGTCAGCCAACCTGAGGGTTTATTTACTAATATTCGTATTTTAGCCGTTTTTAAGGGTGTTTGATCTCGAATGGTATCGGGTGCATTTTACTGCAACTTTTTGAATCCTGATATGGTCATTTACTAAGCTGCCGAGTTTTCCTCAATCGTTTTTTCCGATGTCGATGTGATTCGTAATGTCAGGCAGTGTTTTACGGGAGTGATGAGTAAAACACTGCCTGACAAAACACAAGGAATCCCGGCCGGATCTGTGAGATCCGTGCAGGGCTTCATTGTGTACCTTAAAAAAGTTTTTAAAGTGTTAAAAATTCAGAAAAAATTGACAGGGGATCCCCCATATTTTAACAACCAGCACCGGGCTCTGCGCCTTGTCCTGGTGTAAAAAATACGGGGGACAAAAGACGTAGGGGTCCCCCATATTTTTCACACCAGCACCGGGCTCCACTACTCAGAGAGATAATGCCACAGCTGGGGGACACTTTTATATAGGTCCCTGCGGCCCTGGCATTAAATCCCCAACTAGTCACCCCTGGCCGGGGTACCCTGGAGGAGTGGGGACCCCTTAAATCAACAGGTCCCCCCCTCCAGCCACCCAAGGGCCAGGGGTGAAGCCCGAAGCTGTCCCCCCCATCCAAGGGCTGCGGATGGGGTGCTGATAGCCATAGTGTAAAAAAAATATTGTTTTTTGTAGCAGTACTACAAGTCCCAGAAAGCCTCCCCCGCAAGCTGGTACTTGGAGAACCACAAGTACCAGCATGCGGGGGGAAACGGGCCCGCTGGTACCTGTAGTTCTACTACAAAAAATACCCAAATAAAAACAGAACACACACCGTGACAGTACAACTTTATTACATACATGCACACCTACATACACACATACTTACCTATGTTGACACGAAGAGTCGGTCCCATTCTCCACGTAGAATCCACGGGGTACCTGTAAATAAAATTATACTCACAACAATCCTGTGTAGATTGGTCCTCTTCTGTTTGTAATCCATGTACTTGGCAAAATAATGAAACGCATTACCCGGACCACGCACCGAAAGGGGTCCCATGTTTACACAGGGCAGGGCAGCTTTAACCAACAACTATAAATGGAGAAACTGTATACAGGTTGAGTATCCCTTATTCAAAATGCTTGGGACCAGGGGTATTTTGGATAACGGATTTTTCCGTATTTTGGAATAATTGCATACCATAATGAGATATCATGGTGATGGGACCTAAATATAAGCACAGAATGCATTTATGTTTCATATACACCTTATACACACAGCCTGAAGGTCATTTTAGACAATATTTTTTTATAACTTTGTGCATTAAACAAAGTGTGTCTACATTCACACAATTCATTTATGTTTCATATACACCTTATACACACAGCCTGAAGGTCATTTAATACAATATTTTTAATAACTTTGTGTATTAAACAAAGTTTGTGTACATTGAGCCATCAAAAAACAAAGGTTTCACTATCTCACTCTCACTCAAAAAAGTCCGTATTTCGGAATATTCCATATTTCGGAATATTTGGATATGGGATACTCAACCTGTATAACATAATATTGTTCCATAGTTTGAAGAGAACCATATATAAGTAAGCTTGCACAGTTTTGGTAATAGTCCTTAATGATAGTAATACATGTGTAGGGCTGTTTGGGCAAGAAAAGAGAAATAGAGGTAAGGTTTAGTCACCCGTGGCAACTCCTGCTATTTCCCCATATGAAAACAGTGAATGGGGGAGTGAGGGTGAGGCCAGGGGACTTACTGCTGTAGAAGAAACTATATAACTAAGCACAGCAATAAGACACAAGGTAGTTATAATGCATCAGCGAGCTCTCTTACTGGCAAATATTTCAAAACAGAATAGGCTTTCCAGATGTGTTATAAAAAGCTTGAAGAACTAAATTGGCGCTTCTATGGATATGAGCTGAGCCTTCAGTGACACTAAGGTTCCCCTAATGGAACCACAGACACAGACAGTGATTGTGGAGGTATTGTCACATGATTGGTGCTTATCCATTGAAACAATAAAAGCAGGAAAGATATAAAATGGTAAAATGCAGATTTAATTAAAAAAAATTATAACAAACAAGGATATATTGTAGACAATATAGACAATAGTAGAGATGCCACGCTTTCATTAGCATATAGTCTATGACAGAGGCTAGATAAAAGTCAAAATCCTACCAAGGATGATGTATTGGAGCCTCATGTGTAAATGTGCAAAGTAACCAGGTTCTCCCTGTACATGGCTCCAAAGCTTGAACCAAAAGGTTTCCTAGGATAGTTGGCGGTGTTCTTCTTTGTAGTTATCACAGGTAAAACATAATTTTATGGAGGCCACCAGGTGGTACAAGGTAGCGCTCACATGATTACACTTGCCCAGCAGTCTTATAGCCATCTGCAATGTTAGGCTTCACCTTTAGCAGCTGTCTTTCCAGGCTGAATTAGGTCCACCCCATACTCAGATGCCCCCAGGACTTATGGATGGACAAGGTGACTATAGGAGGCAGGGCAAGAGTAAACACAAGTGCAGAGAGAAGCTCACTGGATTAAAGCTTGATTTAGCTAACCAATTCACAGGCTGGGATAAGAAACAGAATATTTGTGAGTGCAACAATGCACAGGATGGTATTAGCAACTGAACACAAAATGTATGTGAATGCAACAATGCACAAGATGGTATAACTTGATTTAGCTGACCAATTCACAGGCTGGGATAAGTAACAGATTGTATGTGAGTGCAACAATGCACAGGATGGTAATGGCAACTAAACACAAACTGTATGTGAATGCAACAATGCATAGGGTGCTGTAAGCAACTAAGCACAAACTGTATGTGAATGCAACAATGCATAGGGTGCTGAAAGCAACTAAGTACAAGCAATAGATTACTTAACTGTGAGTCCCTTAAGGAACTTTGCAGAGCAAAGCAAGATACAAATAATGAGATAACTTAGCTGCAAAAGTCCCCTGGATTCCAGGCAAGGCAAAGCAAGGCAAGGTAAGGCTGGAACTGGAGCTGTCTGAATGGACTTCCAGATTAGATCTCACATATGCAGTCAGGAGCTCAGATGACTCAGGTAATATACTCAGGAATCTGGCAGGACAGGATACACAGGATTCAAACAGGACTGGGTATGACAAGTAATATAATAGCACTAACTGCACAGGTTCAAGATACCACCATAGGACAGGACCGGAACCTAAGAACCTATAACTGGTGTCTGGTAGAGGGCAAGTTGTGTAATAAAGGGAGAATGTCCCAATCAGGATGGCTGGAAAAGGACAAGCCCCATGAAACAGATTATCTGCAGCTGGAAAACCAGAAACAAGTTAATGGGCTAATTATCTGACAGATGAAACTGCACAGGCCACACAACCAGGAGACAGGCTGCAGTTACACAGAACACAAACAGGAATGAGTCACAGCAGTGGCTCATAACAGTACCCTCTCCCCTGAGGTTGAAACTCTGGACACCACATCAGGGCCAAGGGAAACTGAGAACAAAACAAGTAAACTTAAGATCTCCAACGAGACTTCTTCTTTTTGCAGGACTCGAGCGGTTTGACCAAGGTAAGTCCCCAAACATTATCCGAACTGATGGTACCTTCCAGCAAAGGAAATTCACCGGCTTCAGAACCATAATCCGAGTTGGAGTGTACGTCCAATGGAAGGATCATGTTGTTCCTCCTGGAGACAGATGGTACCAGAGAAACATGACTAAATTGAGCATAGGCAGACTGGACACAGTGGATAAGGCTTTTTCCCAACCCCTTTACAAGGTGCAGACAGTGAGGCATAGCCGAATTGGAGATCTTGATGAAGATAAGCTTGTGTTGTGATCAATTTGAGACAGAAAGTCCTCAGAAGCCCAATTCTTATGAGCTTGATCCTTTTAGTTGGACACTGAGTTCTTGGCAGAAATTGCAGGAGGCTATGAAGGAACAACCTCCGGTCCACCAAAACTCTTGACCACAGCTTGGGCAAAGGCCTCCAAATCCTGCAGAACAGAATCTCCGGATGCAATTAACTTGTCAGCCCACTTCCTAGATTCCCATCTAAAAGACATGAGGAGAAGCAACACCAACTCTAATTGAGTACAGAGTGAAGCCGCATCTAAGGACTGCAACATGAGTTCATGTAATTGTTCTATCTTCCCATAGAAGAGAACCAGCTCTGGATCTTGGTGTGTAGAAAGAGATTGTGAATTCCCCGTTGAGGTAACTTGTTGGTATTGCTCCCCAGATTTTACAGGGTCAGAAGTTCCTTTAGAAGTTGATTGCCTAGAAGTCACTTTAGGAGACAAGACAAGAACCTCTCCATCAGGGGTCATAGCTGGTATCTCCCCTTTTGAGATCTCAGCAGGATCTACCCCTTTGGGGTCTTGACCTGAATTTCCTCTGCTGGGAACATACCAGGATCAGATACTCCACAAGGAGCTACAGGAATTGAGACACAGACAGATGCCCCTCCTGGGACGACAGGAGTAGACACGGAGACAGACACCCCTCCTGGGGCTACAAGATTTGACACAGAGACAGGTAACTTAGAGGAATATGGAGGGTGATATCTAGGACCAAATTCCTTGAAGACTGCAACAGAAAATGCTGGAAATTTCTGAAGTATGGGATCCTCTGCCTTAGTGAATCTACAAGCCCATTCAAACGACTTCCCTTTAAAGGAGTAGATGAGATATAATACAATATTAGCTGAAGTAATCCCTTTGGAAGGTCTTAATTCCATAATGGTGACAAAGTGATTTACTAGATCATCAAATTGGGTTAAGTCCCCATAAAAAATTATCGATGTAGATACATCATCCAAGGAATCCGAGACCAAATCTGACAATGGATCTTCACAAATTGATGGACTTAAATCCTCCTGTGGAACAGAATAAGTATAATTCACAGCAGAGGCCATACCACATACACCCTCTTCTGAGGCATCTAAAACCCCTCCTGGGGCTATTCCCTTCAAGACCCCTCCTGGGGTTATGGCCTTTGAGGCCCCTCCTGGGGTTATATCCTTCCATAACTTTGTGAGGCGGTGGCCTTCGGAACCTCCGGTGAGGCTGTGCTTTTTGAGTCCCCTCCTGGGGAAGTGGGTTCTGGGGCCCCTTCCAGGGCTATGCCTCTCAACTCCCCTCCTGGAATTGTGCTTCTTGAGTGCCCTCTTGGGGATACAGGTTCAAAGATCCCTTCTGGGGCTGTGCCTTTTTGAGTCCCCTCCTGGGAATTTGGCATTAGCAACCCATCCTGGGCTTAGCAGCTCGAGCACACCTCCTGGTATTTGAACATCAAATGTTTTTTCAGAGGCTGAAACATCATATTCTGCTTTTGGAATCAAAACATCAAATACCCCTCCTTAAACATTGAATGTTTTTTCAGAGGCTGAAACATCGGATTCAGCTCTTTCAGTATTAAGAGAGGTAAACAACCTTTTCTAAATTCCCAAACCTAGAATATGGCCTTCTAGTCACAGAACCCCAATTTTGAATCAGAGTTAATTTCAGAGCAGGTTCTGTGACAAGTACCTCTGCCACAGTAGAGTCTTGAACAGAACTAGATACTTGATACGACATGACATGATACATGACAGGAGGCAGAAACTTGTCACCCTTTTAGACTTACACAACCCACAGTCCTGAATGAAGTGGCTGGAGCTTCCACAATATAGGCATAAGTTGAAGTTCCTGCGACGCTGATGCTCCTCTTCTGAAAGCTTGGGCCATAGGAAACTTCTATACCTTTTCTCCTCCACCCAAAAAGAGTATTCTCTTGTCACTATATTTTAAGCAAAAGTCTCTTTAGAGCAAGATGAAGTCTCAATGAACTCAGGTAGGATGACAAAAAGTTTGGTCAGAAGGTTTTGCAGTTGTTTTAAAGACTGCTGCAAAACTTCCAGCTGTTCTGGTTTTAAAACACAGAAAGCAGAATTCAGGACTGACAGATATTCTTGCAGGGCTTGCATAATCAGGCAGAGAAAGATATCAGACTGGACAGACTAAAGGTAGAGGTAGTCAGACTGAATTAGGCAGAAAAAGCTGACTACTCTTTTTTGGCTGGGTTTTGTTTTCTTCTGGTTACAATGTTATGGAGGCCACCATGTGGTACAAAGTGGCACTCACATGATTACACTTGCCCAGCAGTCTTTTAGCCTACTGCAATGCTAGGCTTCACCTTTAGCAGCTGCCTTTCCAGGGTGAATTAGGTCCACCCCATACTCAGATGCCCCCAGGACTTATGGATGGACAAGGTGACTATAGGAGGCAGGGCAAGAGTAAACACAAGTGCAGAGAAAAGCTCACTGGATTCAAGCTTGATTTAGCTAACCAATTCACAGGCTGGGATAAGAAACAGATTGTTTGTAAGTGTAACAATGCACAGGATGGTATTAGCAACTGAACACAAACTGTATGTGAATGAAACAATGCACAAGATGGTATAACTTGATTTAGCTGACCAATTCATAGGCTTGGATAAGTAACAGATTGTATGTGAGTGCAACAATGCACAGGGTGGTATTAGCAACTAAACACAAACTGTATGTGAATGCATAGGGTGGTATAAGCAACTAAGTACAAGCAATGAATAACATAGCTGTGAGTCCCGTAAGGAACTTGGCAGAGCAAAGCAAGGTACAGATAACGAGATAACTAAGCTGCAGGAGTCCCCTGGATTCCAGGCAAGGTAAGGCTGGAACTGGAGCTGTCTCAATGGACTTCCAGACTAGGTTTCACATACGCAGTCAGGAGCTCAAGTGACACAGGTAATGTACTCAGAATTCTGGCAGGACAGGGTACACAGGATTCAAACAGGACTGGGTATCACAACTAATATAATAGCACTAACCGCACAAGTTCAAGATACCACCATAGGATATGGACCAGAACCAGGTACAAACAGGAATAAGAACCTATAACCGGCGTCTGGAAAAGGGCAGGCTGGATAATAAAGGGAGAAAGTCCCAGTCAGGATGGCTGGAAAAGGACAAGCCTCCTAAAATAGATTATCTGCAGCTGGAATACCAGACACAAGGTAATGGCCTAATTATCTGACAGGTGAAACTGCACAGGCCACACATCCAGGAGACAGGCTGCAGTTACACAGAACACAAACAGGAATGAGTCAGTGGTGGCTCATAACACGTATATCCTTGTTTGTTCTTAATTTCTTTTAATTAAATTTACATTTTACTATTTTATATCTTTCCTCCTTTTATTGGTTCAGTGGATAAGCGCCAATCACATGACACTATCTCCACAATCACTTTCAAGATGTGTTGGTCAAGCTCTTTTTAAGATGCACAAAGAAACGGGCAATAACATTGTAGTTGGTCAAGGAAATTTAATGCATCAGATGAAAGACACATCATGCTTACTTCCTTTCAAAATTGGAATATATCCAGCAGTGTCATGAGCTCAGAACAGGACAAAATAGATAGCCCCAGGCACATCTATCTGCTGTTTGGAGAAGTTTGGCCAGAAATGGTATTCATGGAAGATTTGCAGCCAAAATGCTATACCTTTGATGTGAAACAAGGCCAAGCAACTCAACTATAGGAACTCGGGTGCAGAAAATTGGCAGCAAGTGCACTGAACCGAGGAGTCAAAAATATAAATATTTGGCTGTCACAGAAGGCAGTTTTGTCACCAAAGGGCTGGAGAGCTGTACAATAATGAGTGTCTGCAGGCAACATTTAAGCATGGTGGAGCTTCATTGTAAGTTTGGGCTACATTTCAGCAAAAGGAGTTTAGGATTTGGTCAGAGTTAATGGTGTCCTCAATGCTGAGAAATACAAATAATTACTTACCCATCATGCAATACCATCGGGAAGGAATCTGATTGACTCCAAATTTATTATACAGCAGGACAATGAACCCAAACATACCTCCAATGTCATTAAGAACTATCTTCAGTGTAAAGTAAAACAAGGAGTCCTGGAAGTGATAATGAGGCCTCCACAGAGCCCTGATCTCAACATCATCGAGTCTGTCTGGGATTACATAAAGAGACAGAAGGATTTGAACAAGCATGCATCCAAGAAAGATCTGTGGTTAGTTCTCCCAGATGTCCCTGCAGAGTTCCTTTTAAAAGTGTGTGCCTAGAGGAATTTATGCTGTTTTGAAGGCAAAAAGTGGACACACTAAATATTGATTTAGATTTATTTTCTGTTCATTCACTTTGTGGTTTGTAAATTGATAAAAATAAACTATTAAACTTCCAAGAATATAAAATTAAGCAGTCATGTGTTACTGGGATTTCTGAGGTTTATATAGAACAAGGAGAAATAGCAGACAACTCAAAACTTCTAAAATGGAAAGCATTCTTGTTTTGCAGTGTTTTCTCCACACCTGCCTAATACTTTTACACTAAATATATATACACACACATATATAGTCTGCTCTCTTGCTGCCTTGGTGATAGCATGCACTGTTGCTGGTCCTGATGATTGTCCTATGGGGACCGCAACATCATGTCGATTTGCACTTTCTTCTATGATCTGTGAGTAAATAAAAAGATCATTTTCTTCAACCAAATGTCACTTTTTGGACAATGAGTGCCTATCTACATGCTTTTATATATATATATATATATATATATATATATATATATATATATAGGAAATCACGACAGCACTCAAAGCCTATGTATATAAAGCAAAAAATGGTGGTGCAAGACAGCAATAAATATAAAACACTCACTTCTCCAGCGATGCAGAAAAAGTAGACAAGCCAGCACTCACGTGTAGATGAAAGAAAAGCAGGATTTATTCCTTAACCAAATGGCATGGTGAAGTACAGCAAATACAGCAAACACAGCCCAACAGCTGTTTCAACCGACTGGTCTTCCTCTGGGGCTAACCGCACTGTTGTCAGAACACGAAATATAAGCCTCAAATGGCTCCACAATCAACCCAGCAGCATCAGGACGTGGGCTGAGACAAGTCTGGGCATGTCTAATGCATCCCCTGCTGTCTCCTCCCACTCCATGACACTGGTAACTAAGCTAAACAAACCCGGTGTCATGCATAGCAACGGCTCCGGAGCGCGGCAAAACGTGCGGCGAGTGGTCTCAGCAGCCTGACTAGTAAATGGCATGCTGATAGTGAGGGGAATTGCAAGGACGCTGTATACCAAAACAGAGGTGAATGAAATGACGTGATGTGTTTAAAAAGTAAAAGGAATAGTGCTGAAGCTCAGCAGAACAGGGTTCCCTGAAAGTGCTGGCTAGAAAGTGCAGGATGCAAAAAGCAGGAAGGAATGACAGGTCTAATAGAAATAATAGCAGGTGACACAAGGACAATCCTCAAAACACCCCACTGCAAAGTAGTGATGTGCACCGGACATTTTTCGGGTTTTGTGTTTTGGTTTTGGATTCGGTTCCGCGGGCGTGTTTTGGATTCGGACGCGTTTTGGCAAAACCTCACCGAAAAAATTTTTGGTCGGATTCGGGTGTGTTTTGGATTCGGGTGTTTTTTTCAAAAAACCCTAAAAAACAGCTTAAATCATAGAATTTGGGGGTCATTTTGATCCCATAGTATTATTAACCTCAATAACCATAATTTCCACTCATTTCCAGTCTATTCTGAAAACCTCACACCTCACAATATTATTTTTAGTCCTAAAATTTGCACCGAGGTCGCTGGATGGCTAAGCTAAGCGACACAAGTGGTCGACACAAACACCTGGCCCATCTAGGAGTGGCACTGCAGTGTCAGGCAGGATGGCACTTCAAAAAAATTGTCCCCAAACAGCACATGATGCAAAGAAAAATGAAAGAAAAAAGAGGTGCAAGATGGAATTGTCCTTGGGCCCTCCCACCCACCCTTATGTTGTATAAACAGGACATGCACACTTTAACGAACCCATCATTTCAGCGACAGGGTCTGCCACATGACTGTGACTGAAATGACTGGTTGGTTTGGGCCCCCACCAAAAAAAGAAGCAATCAATCTCTCCTTGCACAAACTGGCTCTACAGAGGCAAGATGTCCACCTCATCATCATCCTCCGATTCCTCACCCCTTTCACTGTGTACATCCCCCTCCTCACAGATTATTAATTCGTCCCCACTGGAATCCACCATCTCAGGTCCCTGTGTACTTTGTGGAGGCAATTGCTGCTGGTGAATGTCTCCACGGAGGAATTGATTATAATTCATTTTGATGAACATCATCTTCTCCACATTTTCTGGAAGTAACCTCGTACGCCGATTGCTGACAAGGTGAGCGGCTGCACTAAACACTCTTTCGGAGTACACACTGGAGGGAGGGCAACTTAGGTAGAATAAATCCAGTTTGTGCAAGGGCCTCCAAATTGCCTCTTTTTCCTGCCAGTATACGTACGGACTGTCTGACGTGCCTACTTGGATGCGGTCACTCATATAAGCCTCCACCATTCTTTCAATGGTGAGAGAATCATATGAAGTGACAGTAGACGACATGTCAGTGATCGTTGGCAGGTCCTTCAGTCCGGACCAGATGTCAGCACTCGCTCCAGACTGCCCTGCATCACCGCCAGCGGGTGGGCTCGGAATTCTTAGCCTTTTCCTCACACCCCCAGTTGCGGGAGAATGTGAAGGAGGAGATGTTGACGGGTCACGTTCCGCTTGACTTGACAATTTTCTCACCAGCAGGTCTTTGAACCTCTGCAGACTCGTGTCTGCCGGAAAGAGAGATACAACGTAGGTTTTAAATCTAGGATCGAGCACGGTGGCCAAAATGTAGTGCTCTGATTTCAACAGATTGACCACCCGTGAATCCTGGTTAAGCGAATTAAGGGCTCCATCCACAAGTCCCACATGCCTAGCGGAATTGCTCTGTTTTAGCTCCTCCTTCAATGTCTCCAGCTTCTTCTACAAAAGCCTGATGAGGGGAATGACCTGACTCAGGCTGGCAGTGTCTGAACTGACTTCACGTGTGGCAAGTTCAAAGGGTTGCAGAACCTTGCACAACGTTGAAATCA
Organism: Pseudophryne corroboree; assembly: GCF_028390025.1. Classification (NCBI taxonomy): domain Eukaryota; kingdom Metazoa; phylum Chordata; class Amphibia; order Anura; family Myobatrachidae; genus Pseudophryne; species Pseudophryne corroboree. Next base: position 546,451,436 of record NC_086449.1, read on the forward strand.
TTCTCCACTGCGCTTGAGTCAGGTGCATTCCCCCTCCTTTGCCTATATCGTGGGCAGATGTATAGGCTTGAATGGCCTTTTGCTGCTCCTCCATCCTCTGAAGCATATAGAGGGTTGAATTCCACCTCGTTACCACCTCTTGCTTCAGATGATGGCAGGGCAGGTTCAGGATTGTTTGGAGGTGCTCCAGTCTTCTGTACACGGTGGCTGAATGCCGAAAGTGGCCCACAATTCTTCGGGCCACCGACAGCATCTCTTGCACGCCCCTGTCGTTTTTTAAATAATTCTGCACCACCAAATTCAATGTATGTGCAAAACATGGGACGTGCTGGAATTTGCCCAGATGTAATGCACGCACAATATTGCTGGCGTTGTCCGATTTCACAAATCCCCAGGAGAGTCCAATTGGGGTAAGCCATTCTGCGATGATCTTCCTTAGTTTCCGTAAGAGGTTGTCAGCTGTGTGCCTCTTCTGGAAAGCGGTGAGACAAAGCGTAGCCTGCCTAGGAATGAGTTGGCGTTTGCGAGATGCTGCTACTGGTGCCGCCGCTGCTGTTCTTGCTGCTGGAGGCAATACATCTACCCAGTGGGCTGTCACAGTCATATAGTCCTGAGTCTGCCGTGCTCCACTTGTCCACATGTCCGTGGTTAAGTGGACATTGGGTACAACTGCATTTTTTAGGACACTGGTGAGTCTTTTTCTGAGGTCTGTGTACATTTTCGGTATCGCCTGCCTAGAGAAATGGAACCTAGATGGTATTTGGTACCGGGGACACAGTACCTCAATCAAGTCTCTAGTTGCCTCTGAATTAACGGTGGATACCGGAACCACGTTTCTCACCGCCCAGGCTGCCAAGGCCTGAGTTATCTGCTTTGCAGCAGGATGACTGCTGTGATATTTCATCTTCCTCGCAAAGGACTGTTGGACAGTCAATTGCTTACTGGAAGTAGTACAAGTGGTCTTCCGACTTCCCCTCTGGGATGATGATCGACTCCCAGCAGCTACAACAGCAGCGCCAGCAGCAGTAGGCTTTACACTCAAGGATGCATTGGAGGAATCCCAGGCAGGAGAGGACTCGTCAGACTTGCCAGTGACATGGCCTGCAGGACTATTGGCTTTCCTGGGTAAGGAGGAAATTGACACTGAGGGAGTTGATGGTGTGGTTTGCAGGAGCTTGGTTACAAGAGGAAGGGATTTAGTGGTCAGTGGACTGCTTCCGCTGTCACCCAAAGTTTTTGAACTTGTCACTGACTTATGATGAATGCGCTGCAGGTGACGTATAAGGGAGGATGTTCCGAGGTGGTTAACGTCCTTACCCCTACTTATTACAGCTTGACAAAGGCAACACACGGCTTGACACCTGTTGTCCGCATTTGTGTTTAAATAATTCCACACCGAAGAGCTGATTTTTTTTGTATTTTGACCAGGCATGTCAATGGCCATATTCGTCCCACGGACAACAGGTGTCTCCCCGGGTGCCTGACTTAAACAAACCACCTCACCATCAGAATCCTCCTTGTCAATTTCCTCCCCAGCGCCAGCAACACCCATATCCTCATCCTGGTGTACTTCAACAGTGACATCTTCAATTTGACTATCAGGAACTGGACTGCGGGTGCTCCTTCCAGCACTTGCAGGGGGCGTGCAAATGGTGGAAGGCACAAGCTCTTCCCGTCCAGTGTTGGGAAGGTCAGGCATCTCAACCGACACAATTGGACTCTCCTTGGGTATTTGTGATTTAGAAGAACGCACAGTTCTTTGCTGTGCTTTTGCCAGCTTAAGTCTTTTCATTTTTCTAGCGAGAGGATGAGTGCTTCCATCCTCATGTGAAGCTGAACCACTAGCCATGAACATAGGCCAGGGCCTCAGCCGTTCCTTGCCACTCCGTGTCGTAAATGGCATATTGGCAAGTTTACGCTTCTCCTCAGACGCTTTTAATTTTGATTTTTGGGTAATTTTACTGAACTTTTGTTTTTTGGATTTTACATGCTCTCTACTATGACATTGGGCATCGGCCTTGGCAGACGACGTTGATGGCATTTCATCGTCTCGGCCATGACTAGTGGCAGCAGCTTTAGCACGAGGTGGAAGTGGATCTTGATCTTTCCCTATTTTAACCTCCACATTTTTGTTCTCCATATTTTAATGTGTGGAATTATATGCCAGTATCAATAGCAATGGCCTACTACTATATATACTGCGCACAACTAAAATGCACCACAGGTATAGAATGTCGATGGATAGTATACTTAATGACGACACAGAGGTAGGTACAGCAGTGGCCTTCCGTACCGTACTGCTATATATAGTATACTGGTGGACACTGTGTTAGCAAACTGCAAATCTAAAATGCACCACAGGTATAGAATGTAGATGGATAGTATACTTAATGACGACACAGAGGTAGGTACAGCAGTGGCCTTCCGTACCGTACTGCTATATATAGTATACTGGTGGTCACTGTGTCAGCAAACTGCAAAACTAAAATGCACCACAGGTATAGAATGTAGATGGATAGTATACTTAATGACGACACAGAGGTAGGTACAGCAGTGGCCTTCCGTACCTACTGCTATTTTATAAAGTATACTGGTGATCACTGTGTCAGCAAACTGCAAAACTAAAATGCACCACAGGTATAGAATGTAGATGGATAGTATACTTAATGACGACACAGAGGTAGGTACAGCAGTGGCCTTCCGTACCGTACTGCTATATATAGTATACTGGTGGTCATTGTGTCAGCAAACTGCAAAACTAAAATGCACCACAGGTATAGAATGTAGATGGATAGTATACTTAACGACACAGAGGTAGGTACAGCAGTGGCCTTCCGTACCGTACTGCTATATATAGTATACTGGTGGTCACTGTGTCAGCAAAACTCTGCACTGTACTCCTCCTATATAATATTATACTGGTGGTCCCGACTCCCCAGTCCCCACAATAAAGCAGCACACTGAGCACAGATACGGAGTGTTTTTCAGGCAGACAACGTATAATGGTGGTCACTGTCAGCAAAACTCTGCACTGTACTCCTCCTATATAATATTAATTATACTGGTGGTCCCCAGTCCCCACATTAAAATAAAGCAGCACACTGAGCACAGATATGGAATGTTTTTCAGGCAGACAACGTATACTGGTGGTCACTGTCAGCAAAACTCTGCACTGTACTCCTGCTATATAATACAGCTGCTCCCCAGTCCCCACAATTAAGCAGTGTGAGCACAGATATATATGCAGCACACTGAGCACAGATATGGAGCGTTTTTTTCAGGCAGAGAACGGATAACTGGTGGTCACTGATCAGCAAAACTCTGCACTGTACTCCTCCTATATTATACAGCTGCTCCCCAGTCCTCCCCACAATGAATTAAGCAATAATGCACAATCAAATTCAACAATAACGGAGAGGACGCCAGCCACGTCCTCTCCCTAACATTTGCAATGCACGAGTGAAAATGGCGGCGACGCGCGGCTGCTTATATAGAATCCGAATCTCGCGAGAATCCGACAGCGGGATGATGATGTTCGGGCGCGCTCGGGTTACCCGAGCCATACGGGAGAATCCGAGTATGGCTCGGACCCGTGTAAAAAGGGTGAAGTTCGGGGGGGTTCGGTTTCCGAGAAACCGAACCCGCTCATCACTACTGCAAAGCAATGCCCACTTGTTACAGCAATCAATATAAATAAGAATATATGTGCAAATAGAATCCAAACTGCCCTATTGGGGAGAAAACCCACAGAATGCACAATGTCCTCTGCCTTGTGGTATTAAGTGAGTGATGTACAGCACCCAGTATTCCCAGATCGTCACCGATACTGGTACTGACTGGGCCCAACACTGCTTAGTTTCCAAGATCGGCCGGAATTGGACGTTTGCCAGTGTGGTATGGCTGTAAATATCACTAGACCAACATATGTTGTCTACTGGGGAATCCCATATAGGCAGCTGGAATCTGATACTGCTAAATACAACACCAAAGATGGACAATAAGCTGCACATAGTGAGCAAGAGAGGGTCTGCATGGTGGATGTTGAAAGCGAGGGTGAAAGGAAAGGTGTCACTGCTAGTGAAGTGGGGACCTGTCAGGATCGAGTCTCTAGATATATAAAGACACACGGCGGTGTCTGACAGCACATAGCATGCAAGGAACACTTCACTATTAAATCTTTAAATCTTCTAAAAGATGGAACCAGCTGGTGCAGACTGTCGATTGAAGGAATCTTTAAAAAGATTATTCTGACAGGATCCTAAAACAGATATCACCTCACCAAAAAATCACCCAAACTAAAGGCCATGAGGGCCAATTAGTACCAATATTGGTTTATTAACACAGTTTATTTATTAAGGGTCTTCTTGCTACCTAGCCACCTATTGTCTGAAATACAAAGTTTTTATTTTTATGTCTTATATCTTACATTATACTTGCACTTTTCATGTTATGGTGCTTCCCTATATACAGTAGTGAGCATTGGCATTATCTTGTGAATTATGCAATTTTGATGCATAACTTATTTTCAATTTAAGATTAGTATGACATACTTATTTCTCGTGCTACAGTATATTGAGATATGTCACATACATCCATCCTCAAATCACACCAAATTGTCCCCGGACTTGGGTCAAACATTCGACCAGAGATTTTTTTTCACAAAATAAGCTTCCTATTCACATCACTAATCACTGACAAAAGTACAATGCAAGGTTACCATAAAAACTGATGATGGCATTTAATGTATCCTAGTCACTAATCTTAGTAAAAAGGCAAAAGGCCATCTGTGCCAGACCTCATACAAAGCATTGTTACACTTATCCTGCAACTTTATTCCTTTGTGACAACAATCCTAATCATAAGTATCTTGCACACTTTATGGTAATTTGTATAGAGCTGTGATGTGAATAAAACGCAGAATTCAAGAAAAAGTACTTAAAGTATGGGAAACGCTAACGGAGGTGGTGTGTCTAAATTGCGCCATGTGTTTCATATAATCAATCCATAAGGAATATGTCCCTTGACAATGATTGTATCATTTAATAATGTTTATAGGAAAAACAAACCAATACAGTAGGCAGAAATATAGTAGTCTTCTTGTGCTTGGGTCTGCTGCAGAATCCTCTGGTAAAACAGTGGGAAATTTGTGTTCTCCACCAAACTGTATAACTGTAAGCTACAGAACTAGTCACAAAGCAACCTCAGTAGTATTATTGTAAAGTGTAATGGTCTTACAAAGTTAATAAATAGTGTGAAAATATTACATACATTATATTCCATAAGTATGAATAATAAAAATATGTACTAAATGTATGTCCAAAGTTTATCCAGCAGGTAACACATGAAAATATTGAGGGATTGCTGATCTGTGCTCATTAAAGTGCTTTAAAAAGTAAAGTTGGTTTGGATTAATTCAACTTTAAGATAACGATTTAAACCTACCTACTTAACTCAGGAGTGATTTTGTAGTGATCCATTGGTTATCTGTACATTATACTGTAGCTATAAATTTGTGTTCAGTATTGTGATTGTTAAATGAAAATTACTTTTTAAAGGGAGGGTTTTCATTGTGTATTGTGGACTCATGATCTTTTCTTTAAAAAATATAGTATTAACTAATAAATGAGAGGGAAAAGTCAATCCTTTTCCACAACATATTAATTAGATGCAGCTACAGTATATTGAAGCCACTTAAGACAAAGGACTCTTGGGACATGCAGAGAGTTAATGCATGGTTTACACTGAGGTTTAATCTGTTTACATAGTAATATAGTTAGCACATATCTGACAACGTTATTGTTATACAACAACCACTCTTGGAGACAGGACACATGTATTCTGATTTACAGTTTGGGCTTTTGGTAACATTTTGAAACATTGGTTTAGGTTTAAATAGTTAAAGCTTTGGTAAAAAAGGTTGTAAAATAACATATATGAATATTGAAGTTGAAGATGCTCATTCAAAACTTTTTATTTGTTATTTTTGATGCATCATGTCAAATGTCCATATGATATTACTACTTCTTTACATTTGTTGTGTTACTTAAACGTATACTAGAATTGTACTAAAACCAGTGCTTTGCTGTATGTAGTAAATACACTTTTAAACACATTTTACCTTTTGTCAAAAATGTGATAGCCTCAAAGATATTTGAATGTGTCAGGTTTTATCATGATGTTGTGTTAAGCAAACACCATTTCAAAGACATATTGGGGTATATTTACTAAGGTCCAAATTTTGTCCGAGATGCCGTTTTTTCTTCAAAGTGTCATCTCGGTAATTTACTAAGCAAAAACCACGGCAGTGATGAGGGCATTCGTAATATTTTGGAAGTCCTCGTAAAAAATCACGAATCAATACACCATCGGTCAAATACGCCAGCAATTTGGTAGAAATCGGGAATTTACTAAAAAGTGCAAAACACAAACACTGCCGACAATAGCCAAACACTGCCGTGATGAAATACAAATCGTGAAAAAGTGCTAAAAAAAAACAGACCTGCTTTTTTATCCCGTGTTTGTATAGGCATGCACGGATCCATGAGATCCGTGCATGTTTTTCAGTGGGAAGGGGTTAGAAATGTTTTAATTTAAAAAAAAAAATGCGTGGGGTCCCCCCTCCTAAACCAAACCAGCCTCGGGCTCTTTGAGCCGGCCCTGGTTGCAAAAATAAGTGAAAAAAATTGATAGGGGTTCCCCCATATTTAAACAACCAGCACCGGGCTCTGCGCCTGGTCCTGGTTCCAAAAATATGGGGGACAAAAAGCGTAGGGGTCCCCCGTATTTTTGAAACCAGCACCGGGCTCCACTAGCTGGACAGATAATGCCACAGCCGGAGGTCACTTTTATACAGTGCCTTGCGGCCGTGGCATCAAATATCCAACTAGTCACCCCTGGCCGGGGTACTCTGGGGGAGTGGGGACCCCTTCAATCAAGGGGTCCCCCCCCAGTCACCCAAGGGCCAGGGGTGAAGCCCGAGGCTGTCCCCCCCATCCAATGGGCTGCGGATGGGGGGCTGATAGCCTTTGTTGAAAGTAATGAATATTGTTTTTAGTAGCAGTACTACAAGTCCCAGCAAGCCTCCCCCGCAAGCTGGTACTTGGAGAACCACAAGTACCAGCATGCGGCGGAAAACAGGGCCCGCTGGTACCTGTAGTACTACTACTAAAAAAAATACCCCAGTAAAGACATTACACACACACCTTGAAAGTATAACTATAATGCATACATACACACCACCATATACACATACTTACCTTATGTTCACACGAGGGTCGGTCCTCTTCTCCATGTAGAATCCATGGTGTACCTGTTGAAAAAATCCTACTCACCAAATCCAGTGTAGAGGGCTCCTCGGGTAATCCATTTGTAATCCACGTACTTGTAAAAATAAAAAAACGGGACACCCGACCACGAACTGAAAGGGGCCCCATGTTTTCACATGGGACCCCTTTCCCCAAATGCCAGAAACCCCCTCTGACTGATGTCTAAGTGGGTTTATTCAGCCAATCAGGGAGCGCCACATCGTAGCACCCTCCTGATCGGCTGTGTGCTCCTGTACTGTCTGACAGGCGGCACACGGCAGTGTTACAATGTAGCGCCTATGCGCTCCATTGTAACCAATGGTGGGAACTTTGTGGTCAGCGGTGAGGTTACTTTCGGTCACCCGCTGACCACAAAGTTCCCACCATTGGTTACAATGGAGCGCATTGGCGCTACATTGTAACACTGCCGTGTGCCGCCTGTCAGACAGTACAGGAGCACACAGCCGATCAGGAGGGTGCTACGACGTGGCGCTCCCTGATTGGCTGAAGAAACCCACTTAGACATCAGTCAGAGGGGGTTTCTGGCATTCGGGGAAAGGGGTCCCATGTGAAAACATGGGGCCCCTTTCAGTTCGTGGTCGGGTGTCCCGTTTTTTTATTTTTACAAGTACGTGGATTACAAATGGATTACCCGAGGAGCCCTCTACACTGGATTTGGTGAGTAGGATTTTTTCAACAGGTACACCATGGATTCTACATGGAGAAGAGGACCGACCCTCGTGTGAACATAAGGTAAGTATGTGTATATGGTGGTGTGTATGTATGCATTAAAGTTATACTTTCAAGGTGTGTGTGTAATGTCTTTATTGGGGTATTTTTTTAGTAGTAGTACTACAGGTACCAGCGGGCCCGGTTTTCCGCTGCATGCTGGTACTTGTGGTTCTCCAAGTACCAGCTTGCGGGGGAGGCTTGCTGGGACTTGTAGTACTGCTACTAAAAACAATATTCATTACTTTCAACAAAGGCTATCAGCCCCCCATCCGCAGCCCATTGGATGGGGGGGACAGCCTCGGGCTTCACCCCTGGCCCTTGGGTGGCTGGGGGGGGGACCCCTTGATTGAAGGGGTCCCCACTCCCCCAGGGTACCCCGGCCAGGGGTGACTAGTTGGATATTTGATGCCACGGCCACAAGGCACTGTATAAAAGTGACCCCCGGCTGTGGCATTATCTGTCCAGCTAGTGGAGCCCGGTGCTGGTTTCAAAAATACGGGGGACCCCTACGCTTTTTGTCCCCCGTATTTTTGGAACCAGGACCAGGCGCAGAGCCCAGTGCTGGTTGTTTAAATATGGGGGAACCCCTGTCAATTTTTTTCCCATATTTTTGCAACCAGGACCGGCTCAAAGAGCCCGAGGCTGGTTTGGCTTAGGAGGGGGGACCCCATGCAATTTTTTTTTAAAGTTTAAACATTTTTTTTTTACAAGGTGCACAATGAAGCCCAGCACGGATCTCTCAGATCCGGCCGAGATTCATTGTATTAAAGTCGGCAGTGTTTTACAAGTCACTCACGTAAAACACTGCCTAAAAAAACGAATGACATCGACATCGGAAAACCCGAAAATGCAGAATACGGCAGCTTAGTAAATTAGTCGTAATCAATTCAAAAAGTTGCATATTTACACTTTCGATGTCATTCGTTATTGAACTTTGACCTCAAACGGGAAAATACGATTCTTAGTAAATTTACCCCATTGTTTCCCTTAGAGCTGGATACACACTATAAGACTATCTGTCCAATCTTTCTGATTGGAACAAAAATCTGGTAATGTACAGTATAGGAGCAAATGACAATTGACCATGCGCTCCCAAGCACTGAAAAACAGATAAAAATGGACATTCAGACAAATGATTAGATACATTCTGCTGTCTGGTATAATGTGTTTATGATGTTTCGTAATGTGTATAAGGGGCTCTGCTGTCTAGAATTACATGTAAAAAGAGAGATGCTGTCTGGTATAATGTGTATAAGGTGTGGCATAATATGTGTATGGGGCTCTACTATTGTGTAATTTGTGTAAGGGGCTCAACTGTCTGGCATTACATGTAAAAAGGGCTCTGCTGTCTGGAATTACATGTATAAGGGACTCTGCTGTATGGCATAAAGTGTATAAGGGGCTCTACTGTGTAGCATAATGTGTATAAGGGGTACTACTGTGCGATGTAATGTGAATAACGGACACTACTGTGCTGTGTAATGTGAATAAAGGACACTACTGAGCTGGGTAATGTTAATAACAGACGCTACTGTAGAAGTGCTATATTCTTTTATACTGCCATGTGTTTGTGCTGCTGCTATTCCACTTTGTTTAGCCAGCCGACCTTTGACCTGTATTGGTGAAAACAATATTGTGAGCTGTGAGGTGGTTAAAATTGACTGGAAATTACTGAAAATTAATGTTATTGAGGTTAAAATACTGTACTGTAGGCACAAAAAGTTCCAAATCATGTAATTTTAGCTCTTTTTATAATTTAAAAAAATACAGATCCAAAACCTAAACACAAGAGAAGGTTTTGCAAAAACAAAACCCAATGACCAAAACTAGCAAAAATGGCCCAGTGCACATCTTTATTTGGTAGAGATGAGCAGGTTCAGTTCCCTGAGAACAGAACCCCCTGAACATCCCGTTCCGAGCCCGGAACTGAGTCCGGCTCGGGACTTCCCGCCAGACTAGAAAACCAGAACGAGGCAAAACATCATCATCCCACTGTTGGATGCTTGCGGGTTTTGGATCACTTATAAACAGCTGCACATCGCTGTCATTTTCACTCCGGACCTGGAGAGTGAGGGAGACAGACCTCTGTCTCTTTCTGTGGGTGGTGGCATTGCGTGGGGTTAGTGTGTGCTCTGTAGGGGTGCTGCTGCAGTCACTATGGTGTACCTGTGCTGTGTTAGGGGTGATATCCTGACTGTCACTGGTGTTTTATGTGCTGTTACGGCTGGGTGCTGCAGCTGTAAATAGGTGTTGCTGTCCTGGATGTCACTGTGTTTTACAGGGTACAGGGGCACTGTCCTGCTCCTGTATGCTGTAAAATATAAGGCTGCTGCTGGCACTGTATGTTGTAAAAATTCAGGGGTGCAATTGGTAAAAATTAAAAGCACACTGCTCCTGTATGCTGTAAAATATAAAGGTGCTTCTGTTCAAATTATATTACACTGGCCCTGTATGCTATAAAAATTCAGGGGTGCAGTTGTTAAAAATGAAAAGCACACTGCTGTATTCTATAACATATAGGGGTGCTGTGATTTAAATACCATTACACTGGCCCTGTAAGCTATAAAAATTCACGGGTGCAGTTGTTAAAAATTAAAAGCACACTGCTCCTGTATGCTGTAAAATATAGGGGTGCTTCTGGCCCTGTATGTTTTAAAAATTCAGGGGTGCAGTTGTTAAAAATGAAAAGCACACTGCTCCTCTTTGCTATAAAATATAGGGGTGCTGCTGGCCTTTTATGTTGTAAAAATTCAAGGGTGTAGTTTTTAAAAATTAAAAGTACACTGCTGTATGCTGTAAAATATAGGGGTGCTGTGGTTTAACATTACACTGGCCCCGTATGCTATTAAAATTAAGGGGTGCAGTTGTTAAAAAAAACAAAACACTGATCCTGTATGCTGTAAAATATGGGGGTGCTGCTGTAAAAATGCAGGGGTGCAGTTGTTAAAAATTAAAAGACACTGCTGTATGCTGTAAAATATAGGGGCGCTGCTGTATAAATAACATCACACTGGCCCTGTATGCTATTAAAATTCAGGGGTGCAGTTGCTAAAAATTAAAATTACATTGCTGTATGCTGTAAAATATAGGGGCGTTGCTGTTCAAATAACATTACACTGGCCCTGTATACTATTAAAATTCAGGGGTGCAGTTGTTAAAAATTAAAAGCACACTGCTCCTGTATGCTGTAAAATATAGGGGTGCTGCTGGCCCTATATTTTGTAAAAATTCATGGGTGCAGTTGTTAAAAATTAAAAGCACACTGCTCCTGTATGCTGTAAAATATACAGGTGCTGCTGGCCCTGTATTTTTTAAAAATTCAGGGGTGCAGTTGTTAAAAATTAAAAGCACACTGCTCCTGTATGCTGAAAAAATATAGGGGTGCTGCTGGCCCTGTATGTTGTAAAAATTATGGGGTGCAGTTTTTACAAAATCAAAAGCACACTGATGTATGCTGTAAAATATAGGGGTTCTGCTGTTCAAAAAAACATTACACTGGCCCTGTATGCTATTAACATTCAGGGCTGCAGTTGATAAAAATTAAAAGCACACTGTTGTATGCTGTAAAATATAGGGGTGCTGCTGTTTAAATACCATTACACTGGCCCTGTATGCTGTAAATATACAGGGGTGCTGTGAAAATAAAGGGGTACTGTTCTGTGTGCTGTAATAATAAAGGGGTGCTGTCCTGTGAAATGGCGAACAATAATTTGGAGGAAAAAATAGTGGAAGATCAGGAACCAATTCCAGTTCCTAGTACTAGTGCTGAAGCTGCTGCTGCCACAGGTCATGACATTGATGATGCAATTCCATCAATGTTGTCTGCTAAGGCTGATGCCCAATGTCATAGAGGGCATGTAAAATCCAAGAAGCAAAAATTAGTAATCAGGAAAAAAAAATTATCTGATGAGAAACGTAAAATTGGCAATATGCCATTTATGACACGAAGAGGCAAGAAAAGACTAAGGCCTTGGCCTATGTTCATGACTGGTGGCTCAGCTTCTCGTAAGGAGGAAAGCCCTCCTCCCTCTCAAAAAAAAATGAAGCTTGTTAAAGAACAGGAAAATACAACTGTGCATTCAGAGATATCATAAATCCCCAAGGAGAGTCCAAGTGTGTCCATAGTTGTGATGTCCAGGCCTGACCTTCCCAAGACTATATGGAAAGAGGAGGCTCCTACCACCCTTTACACACCTCCTGCAAGTGCTGGGAGGAGCACCACCAGTCCAGTTGCTGATATTGAGATTGGGGATATCAATGTAGAATTACATCAGGATGAGGAGGATATAGGTGTAGCTGGTGCTGAGAAGGAAGTTGACGATGAGCATTCTGATGGTGATGTGGTTTGTTTAAATAAGGCACCAGTGTAGACAGTTGTTGTCCATGGTATGAGAAAGCCCATTGTCATGCATGGGCAAAATACCCAAAATGCCACCTCTTCAGAGTGAAATTATTTCTCCACAAATCCAGACAACAGGTGTAAAGCCATGTTTTGCCTTTGTCAATCTGTATTAAGTAGGGGTAAGGAAGTTAACCACCTAGGAACATACTCTCTTATACGTCACCTGCAACGCATTCATCAGAAGTCATTGTCAAGTTCAGAAACTTTGGGTAAGAGCGTAAGCAGTCCACTGCACCTAAATCCCTTCTTCGTCTTGTGCCCAAGCTCCTGCAAGCCACACCACCAACTCCCTCAACATCAATTTCCTCCTCAGTCAGGAATGTCAGTAGTCCTGTAGCCCATGTCACTGGCAAGACTGACGAGTCCTCTCCTAACCGGGATACCTCCGGAGGATCCTTGAGTGGTACGCATACTGCTGCTGTTGTTGCTGCTGGGAGATGATCATCATCCCAGAGGGGAAGTCAGAAGACCACTTGTACTACTTCAACTAAGCAATTGACTGTCCAACAGTCCGTTGCGAGGAAGATGAAATATGACAGCAATAACCCTGTTGCAAAGCGGATTACTGAGGCCATAACAACTATGCTGGTGTTAGATGTGCATCCGGTATCCGCCATTAGTGCAGTGGGATTTAGACAGTTGATGGATATACTGTGTACCCGGTACCAAATCCCATCTAGATTCCACTTCACTAGGCATGCAATTCCCGGAATGTACAGGGACATTGAGAAAAGTGTCCTCAGTGTCCTGAAAAATGCGGTTGTACCCAGTGTCCACTTAATCACGGACATGTGGACAAGTGGAGCAGGGCAAACTAAGGACTACATGACTGTGACAGCTCACTGGGTAGATGTATTTTCTCCCGCAGCAACAACAGCAGCAGTGGCACCAGTAGCAGCATCTCACACATGCCAACTGATTCCTAGGTAGACTACACTGTGTATCACTGGTTTCCATAAGAGGCACACTGCTGACAACCTCTTATGGAAACTGAGGGACATCATTGCACAATGGCTTACCCTACTTAGACTCTCCTGGGGATTTGTGATATCGGACAATGCCACCAATATTGTGTGTGCATTACATCTGGGCAAATTCCAGCATGTCTCATGTTTTGCACATACAATTTATTTGGAGGTGTAGAATTTTTAGAACAATGACAGGGGCCTGCAGGAGATGCAGTCGGTGGCCCGAAAAATTGCAGGCCACCTTCGACATTTAGCCACTGCATGTCAAAAACTGGAGCACCGGCAAACACCCCTGAACTTGTCCTGCCATCATCTGAAGCAAGAAGTGGTAACGAGGTGGTATTCAACACTGTATATGTTTCAGAGGATGGAGGAGCAGCAAAAGTCCATTCAAGCCAATACATCCACCTACGATATAGGCAAAGGAGGTAAAATGCACCTGACTCAAGTGCAGTGGAGAATGATTTCCATGTTGTGCAAGGTTCTCCAACCCTTCAAACTTGCCACATGTGAAGTCAGTTCAGACACTGCCAGCTTGAGTCAGGTCATTCCCCTCATCTGGCTTTTTGTAGAAGCAGCTGGAGAAATTGAAGAAGGAGCTAAGACGGAGTGATTCCACTCTGAGGGACTTGTGGATGGAGCCCTTCATTCGCTTTGCCGGGATTCAAGGGTGGTCACTCTGTTGAAATCAGAGCACTGCATTTTGGCCACCGTGCTCGATCCTTTGTTTAAAGCTTTTGTTGTATCTATTTTTCAAGAGGTGCAAAAACCTGCTGGAGAGAAAATTGTCAAGTCAAGCGGAACGTGACCCGTCAGCAGCTCCACCTTCATTTTCTTCTGCAACTGGGGCTGCAAGGAAAAGGATAAAATTTCCTAGCCCACCCACTGGCAGTGATGCAGGGCAGTCAGGAGCAAGTGTTGACATCTGGTTTGGACTGAAGTAGCTGCCAACGATTACTGACATTTTTACTATCACTGCATATGATGCTGTCACCATTGAAAGAATGGTGGAGGATTATATCGGTGACAGCATCCAAGTAGGCATTTCAGACAGTCTGTATGTATACTGGCAGGATAAATATGCAATTTGGGGCCCTTGCACAGACTGACTTTATTTTACCTAAGTTGCTCCCTCTCCAGTGTGTACTCCAAAAGAGTGTTTAGTGCAGTTGGTAACCTTGTCAGCGATTGGCATAGGAGGTTACTTCCACAAAATGTGGAGAAGATGATGTTCATCAATATGAATTATAAATTCCTCCAGCAATTGCCTCCAGAAAGAACACAGGGACCTGTGATGGTGGATTCCAGTGGCGATTAATTAATATTCTGTGAGGAGAAGGATGTACACACTGAAAGGGGTGAGAAATCAGGATGACATCTTGCCTCTATAGAGCCAGTTTGTGCAAGGAGAGATGAATTGCTTCTTTTTTGGTGGGGGGATTAATTGCTTTTATTTTTGTAGGGGCCCAAACAAACCAATCATTTCAGCCACAGTCGTGTGGCAGGCCCTGTCGCTGAAATGATTAGTTTGTTAAAGTGTGCATGTCCTGTTTATACAACATAAGGGTGGGTGGGAGGGCCCAAGGACAATTCCATCTTGCATCTCTTTTTTTTTTCTTTGCATTATGTGCTCTTTGGGGCCTAGTTTTTAAAACTGCCATCCGTCTGCCACTGCAGTGCCACTCTTAGATGGGCCTGGTGTTGGTACCGCCCACTTGTGTGGCTTATCTTAGTCATCCAGTGACCTTGGTGCAACCTTTTGGCCTAAAAACAATATTGTCAGGTGCAGGGGCACTGGATTGTTTTTAGGTTGAGGGGGGGGCGTAGAAAAAAAAATATTTTGGCACCCCCATGGTGCGGATGAGCACTTACCTGCAGATCCACGTGGGCGGCATCTCCTTTAAAAACAGCCTGCTACCGCAGGGTGCTGTGTCCTCCTATCTTCGTTATGTCCTAGCCGCTGCCGTCTGTCTCTCCTTCACAGACGCATTACTGGGAGGAGGTGTGGCCAGGCTGGGACATCCCGGGACCATAGCCACGCCTCCTCCCAGTAATGCAACTGTGAAGGAGAGACAGCCGGCGGCGGCTAGGACACAATGAACGAAGATAGGAGGACACAGCACCCTGCGGTGGCAGGCTGTTTTTAAAGGAGATGCCGCCCACAGGCAGGGCCGGTGCTAGAGTGTTTGGCGTCCCCCTGCAAATTATAAATTTGCGCCTTCCCATCCATAAAAAAGGGACAGCCCGCACTCCAAAAAGGGGTGTGCTCACACAAGGAAGGGGAGTGACCACAATGGTACCCACAATTCAAATTATGCCACACAGTATTACAATCTTATTTGCATTACCCCAAACGTAGTGCCCCTGATTTAAATTACGCCACAAAATAGTGCCCATTATTCACATTACGTCACACAGTAGTGCCCCTTATACACATTACGGCACACAGTACTATTCCTTATACACAATGCCCACAGTAGTGCCCCTTATCAGAGGTGTAGCTAGGTGCCATGGTGCCCTGAGCAAAGGTATGTTTTTCAGCGCCACCTCCTCTGTATTGAATTGGTGGCATCTTACATTTGAACAGAAAAAGATAGTTTAAAAATCGATGACAGGGCCAGTTCTAGACCTTGAGAAGCTCAGGCCGAAAGTTTTCTTTGGCACCAGCCATGCAGAAAACAGGGACAGTGCGCACCAAAGGCGCGCAGAAAAAATATAGGGCCAAAGAATAGTACCAATTCACATTACCCTGTACAGTAGTGTCCGTTAGTCACATTACACCACACAGTAGCACCCTTATACACGTTACGCCACACAGGAGAGCCGCTTATACAAGTTATGCCAGAGTAAAAGCCTCTTATACACGTTACGTCACAGTAGAGCACCATATACACGTTATGCCATGTACAGCCCATTATACACATTATGGGGGTCATTCAGACCTCGCCGCAATAGAGGCCTTGAGCGCAGTTTGCACAGTGGGCGTGAGGCCATACACGTTGTGGTCGCTTCTCCGATGGATGCGACTACAATGTGATTGACAGGTGACAACGTAGCAGGGTTAAGGCAGGGTGGTGCCGGAAAAACGGGAGCAGGCCGGGACCATTTTTGGGGCGGTTGCATGATGTCACACACAGACGTTCTGAAAAAAATATGTCTGCTGACCGCCTGACAGCGCAGCCAGCCAACACAACCTTAGATCAGATGTGTCCGCAATCTAATTGCGGATGCATCAGGAGGCAGCCTTACACATGTTTGGCGGCTTTGCCCTGTGCTGGGCGGCCCTCAGCATGTGCAGGGATGACTGCAGATCTAGCTGCATATGCAGCAATCTGCTATCATCTCTGAATTACCCCCTATGCCAGGTACAGCCCTCATTCCCTCCACAGTGCGGCCCCAGTACCTGCAGAAGGTCCTGTCTCGGGCGCTGCTCCTCCTCTCCCTTCTCCGCCTCTAGTTTCTCGCAGGCTCCGTTACTCTAGCAGCAGCGGCTCCATAGGATGTCATCAGTGATGCAGAGGGGGGGGTAGCGGGTACTAATTACCTGGGCCTGGGACTGATGGAGGGGTCCGCCCGGGGGCTCTGGTGCACCGCACTCCCTCCTTACTGGGCGGCAGCATAAGCTCTCATGTTGGCAGCACAGCACATGCTGTAGTGTGCTGTGCTGCAGTGAGGCAGAGAGGCTGCTGTTACTGCCCAGCC
Source organism: Pseudophryne corroboree (assembly GCF_028390025.1). Classification (NCBI taxonomy): domain Eukaryota; kingdom Metazoa; phylum Chordata; class Amphibia; order Anura; family Myobatrachidae; genus Pseudophryne; species Pseudophryne corroboree. Next base: position 546,468,544 of record NC_086449.1, read on the forward strand.
TCTGCCTGTTCCTGTACAGGTGGGGGGGTGAACACACTGGCCACAATCCCCCCCCCCCTCGAATTGACCCTGGCTGAGGAGCTGAGCCAGGGCTGGGCACTCAGTAAAGGACCAGGCACTGCAGATTTCCCCAACTTTTTCCATAAGGGGGCAAGGCCACGCCTCCCTTGATTATGCCACGCCCCCAAAATGGCTCGGCAGCAGCGTGTAGCTGTTTGTGTGCTGAGGGGAGACCACACACTAGGCGGGGCTGTGTGGGTAGGTGGATGGGAGGGAGAGACCAGCGCTACACGCTGCCAGCTCCGCCGCTACCTGTCATCCAGTTTGACAGACGCAGCGGCAGCAGCAGGGTAGCAAAGCGGGGAGAGCGCCTCCCTGCTTTGTATACCCTTGCTGAGCGAGCAGCGCTGGTTCTGCCTGCGCCTCTGTCATATTTTGGGGGGGGCAAGCTGCCCCCTTGCCCCACCCCCCGTTCCGACACCCCTGGTCAGTTGTGAGGTGTTCAAAATTGGAAATGAGTGGAAATTAATGTTTTTGAGGTTAGTAATACCGTAGAATCAAAATATCCCCCAAATTCTGTGATTTTAGCTGTTTTTATGTTTTTTTCAAAAATCATCCAGATCCAAAACCAGAACCCAAAAGGGTGGTTTTGGCAAAACCAATCCAGATCCAAAACACGAGCGGGGATCCAGATCCAAACCAAAACACAAAACACGAAAAAGTGTTCGCCGCACATCTCTACTATTTAGTATATCAACTAATGTAGGTTTCTTTTATAATTTTAATAGGTTTCAGTTTTAATTCAGGTTACTTTTTTGTGGGCACAATTCGGCCCTGAAAACCTCTAAGTCCATGAGCATGAACAGTTACAGTTTTCTCTTTGACCAATCTACTTGTTGTTCAATAATACAAGACAGACAGTGTAATATCACAAGGAATATTTGTGCCCGAGGTATCTGTAATAATACTCATTTAAGCAATTGCAGTTCCACTAGAACTGTTCCCACAATATTCTTTTTCATCACTGAGTACATTCAGCAATTTCACAGTCCAATAAAATCCTCAAAAAGGTCAATGGCAGTACCCACATATGTACAACCAAAGCACTGAATGCTTGTTTTTCTTACTCCAAAAATCATCTGAAACTAATTATTTTCTCATTAGCATATACACTTGCACAACAATACATCTAAGAAAATTGTTTTTCCACTAGTAAAAAAGAATTATACTTGGCTTTATTCAAGCATGGTTGATGCTGTAGTGTGACATTTTTATTTTTTTTTAAGTTATGATCCTGTATCAAATATTAAAAAACAAATAAACTTTTTCTGTTTAGCTGTTGATGCTTCAAATAATCTCAGCAAACATGTCAACAACTAAACAGTGTTTTAATACTGATCTACTGTATAATGTAACATACTGTTTTCATATTAGAAACAGCAAAGGATATTTCGCAGAACGGTTGAAAAAATATTCCAATCACATCAGTGCAATGCAAAAGTCCAAAATAAAACCTAGTAAATACAGAAATGGGAAATATATTTCAAGTATCAAAGATACTTAACATATATTTCCCATTTCTGTATTTACTAGGTTTTATTTTGGACTGTAGTTACTAAGGTTACTGTAGTTACTAAATAAACCTTTGAGATCTACTACGTAAGTAATCTGTGAACTTTATAAACAGAAGTGAAATGTATTTTTTCATATTCTTTATCATATGTGAATAGCGATAAACTAGTGATAGACTTGATTTCACCATACCTACAGGTTATTTGTTGCATTCCATTATCCTATCCTCTTTCTCAGGGGTCTATGGGGCAGATGTTCTAAGCCTTGAAAATGGAAAAAGTGGAGAGAGATAAAGTACAAACCAATTGGCTTCTAACTGTCTTGATTTGGTATGTTTTCTCTCTCCACTTTCTCACTCGTCAAGGCTTAGTACACTTCGCCCGGTGTACTAAGCCTTGGGGAGAGAGAAAGTGGCCAGAGAAAAGTACCAACCAACCAGCGCCTGTCATTTTTGAAACACAGCCTCCACTTTATCTGTCAAATGGGCTTAGTAAATAGACCCCATGGTTACTATAGTTGGAAATGACATTAAAAAGTGTTAATAAGATACCTAAGATATATTCCTTAGTACAGAGGTTCCCAACAGTCCAGGATTTAGGTATATCCATGGCTCAGCAGAGACGGTTAAATCAAATTGACTGAGGTGCTAATTAAGGGCCTAATTCAGACCTGATCGCTCGCTAGGGTTTTTTTGTGCTGCTGCGAGCAGATAGTCGCCGCCCATAGGGGAGCGTATTTTTGCTTTGCAAGTGTGCAAACGCATGTGCAGCCTAGTGGTACAAAAAAGTTTTGTGCAGTTTCTGAGTTGCCCAGGACTTACTCAGCCGCTACGATCACTTCAGCCTGTCCGTAGCCGGAATTGACATCAGACACCCGCCCTGCAAATGCTTGGACATGCCTGCTTTTTTCCAAACACTCCCAGAAAATGGACAGTTGACACCCACAAACGCCCTCTTCCTGTCAATCTCCTTGCGATCGGCTGTGCAAATGGATTCTTCGTACACTCCATCGCCCAGCAACGATCCGCTTTGTACCCGTACGACGCACCTGCGCATTGCAGTGCATATGAATGCACAGTTCTGACCTGATTGCAGCGCAGAAAAAAATCCTAGCGTGCGATCAAGTCTGAATGGCCCCCCAGTCACCTGTGGCCAAGCAGGAATACATTTAAAACCTGAACCGTTGGGGTGCCTTGAGGACCGCATTTGGGAACCTCTGCCTTAATCAAAACTTGCTACTCTTGTTTCAGAAGAAATCACACTACCTCTTCTATGAAATTTAAACCCATTAAAAGTTGTATTGTCATGTAACACCTCCGTCACTTCTAATATCCTGCGTTTGGTGCAGATAAAGCAGAGCTCATTATAATGAGTGTGCCTCGGCGCAGCATGCTTTTTGCAATTAACTTCAATATTTCAAGCTTTTCACAGCTAAATTTTAAGGTAGAAGTAATTTTTTCCTGGGATTATATATTACTAAAAGTCGATTTTGTTTGAATTTGCTTGGTTTTGTTCAAATTCAGATCAATTTTATATCAATCTTAATTGATGTTGGGCTTCCATCGTTAAAACACACATTTATTAGCAGATGATTTTTTATATTAATTTTTAAATGTTAGTAAATGTGAGTTTTAACCATGGTTTTAACCAAAAACCATGAGTTTTAACCAACATCGATTGAGATCTAGTTTAAATCTGTCTCAAATTGTTCAGAATTTTTAAAAAATTAACAAAATCGACCTTTAGCAAATATACAAATGGGAAGTGAATTCCAGCAGTGGCACCTATACAATTCATGAAAGGGTAGCTAAAGGAAAGGAGAATATTCATTTAAAATTAACTTCAAAAAATGTATTCAAGAAAAGCTACTTACCTGACATACTACTATTGACAAAGCTCTACCTCTCAAGATCACTACCTAGATTATAGACTCAGAACTGTCATTTGTTATCCACATCCAATCTATATCCAAATTCTGTTACATACATTAAGGAAATAGTCCCAGAATATGCACACTTTTCTCAAAATGCATAAATACTTTAAATCACACAGTCAAAATCTCCAGAATGAACTAATCCAGTCTCCCTTTTATTAGACTTTTATCAGCCAGGGTTTCACGACTACATTCTATTCTAGATTAATTTTCCTCATAAAACATTTGTCTACTTTATATTGACCATCCCTGCATGGTTGCCTACTATGCTTTATAAAATCCAGTATAAAATGCTCCCACTAACATTTATGCCATTAATAAAACAGCATCAACAAATATTTCTACGCTCTTCCAATTTGATCTCTCCTCTCTGTCTACACCTCTCACTCAACTTCATTACCTACTCCCATTCACAGTTCTAGGACTTTTTTGTAACTTTTCCTATATTATTTGCCTTTAATCTACCAAGTTTATGCTAGACATAGATGTATTCTCTTTCTATTCTTAAATGACCTAGTTAGTCACAAACAAAAATTATATGGGTAGATCATATCACCATACCTAGTACTTTTTTTCCACTGCAATGTGGCAGGGCCAAGGGCTATAACAGGGTACTCCTGCATCTTGGCTTGGCTTCACTGCCCCTCCCCCCTTCCCCCCAGTGCATGTATATAGAGTCATGATTTCAAGAAGAGGGGGCCGGGACTAGCAAGCAGGGGCCTAAGCATCTCTCTAGGCTGTCATGCTAGACACCCTACAAGCAGCCAAGCAGGGGAGAATTTATGGGTCATGGTGCCCCTAGCTAAAACACTAAGGGCTTCCCCGCTCTGTCTAATTGTATTATTTTAATTTATTACTTATAAGCCCTCATTTGGTGATTGTCAATTTAATATAATTGAAAAAAGCATGAACTATGATATTTTGTTTTATTTTTATTTATGTATGCATATCTATTAAGTAGGACAGTTTACAGGGGCAGTGCTACCCATTTACACTCTACTCAAGATGCTGTAAGGTACAGTAGAGTGAAAATATTTTGTAGTTACTAGTATAATTTGGTCTGACAGTACTAAAGCAAGCATCCAAGTGCTCCTACCCAACAAGTGCCTAATGGGAAATTCATCACTGCCTACAAGTCAAATTGAGGTTTCAATGGGACAGTGACCGTGCCTTGCCACCACCTTGCACACCTACAATAGTTACAGCTCTGACTGCAACAATATATATATATATATATATATATATATATATATACACACACACACAGGTGAAACTCAGAAAATTAGACTATCATGCAAAAGTTAATTTATTTCAGTAATTCAATTTAAAAGGTGAAACTAATATATTATATAGACTCATTACATGCAAAGTGAGATCATTCAAGCTTTCATTTGTGATAATTTTGATGATTTTGTTTACAACTTAATAAAACCCCAAATCCATAATCTCAGAAAATTAGAATATTACATAAAATCAATAAAAAAGGATTTTAAACACAGAAATGTCAGCCCTCTGGAAAGTATAATAATGCATATGTACTATGTAATTGAATAGAAAAAAAAGAAGTAATTCAAACCGCGCTTCTCAAATTACAGTGGCTGCCTGTGTTTATCAGAAAAAGCCTTCACCAAGACTCTATACAAATATCAATAAACCAAAGTGAAAAACACATGGTGCTACTATAAGCCAAACATTATTTTTCTATATACAAGGAGAAGTGCTCACACAATGTAATCAATGGTTAAAATATCAGTCCTTCAGTTGAATGAGATCACTTTCCCCCAATAATCTATAAATTGTAAACAGAAGAAAATAGTGCAACACCAGATGGTAATCAGCCTTATTGATCCTTTTATTGGTTCAGCTCACATAGATGTAAGTATAATGTGCATATCATCCTCATAAGATGTGGTTCCGCACTTCAAAATAATTCACTGGAGCACTGGAAACTTAGAAAGACAAATATATGGTGCAGTGGAGTCTTATATAAAACAAAATTGTAATAGACAATTACACTCACATAAGAAATATCAATGAAAGCATATATCACCAAACAACTGGTGTTTCCAAACGGATGTCCCGTTGTTCAAGAGTCCCGGAAACCTGCTACTGCCCGATGTTAGAATGGCAAGATGTACTCCCTCAGTCCCGGGTACTGTGGAAGTAGTTAACAGGGTCTCCTGATACGGGGTCCAGCTGTAAATATCCCTTTGCTCAAATGCGTTTTCTGTCACAAGACCTTCCTCAGAAGCATGGGACACACTTGCATGCAAACCCTCTTAAATAGCCATACATAATTATCCTCATATAAACAACCTGAATGAATCAACGATGCTCTGGTATCCGGACCGGAAATACATCACCAGGAAGTGATGTTTGCATTCCATATCCATTTCACAGTCCACTTATATCAGGTAGCGGTATTCCAGTGTCCGGACTGGAACTACGTCACCGGAAGTGAAGTTTGCATTTCAGGTCCGTTTTACAACTTCCTATTTGCGTTCCATCACTTGGGAATCAGTAGATGATACGGAGATAGTGTCTTATTCTCTCTATAGAAGATGGAAATGAATCCATATTGTGCCCAAGGTGATGCAATAGGGATGTTGGGATCCTTGTATAGTGGTGCAATTCCATCACATAAATAGACATGAAACATAATTTTTAAAAAAAATACAATATTACAGTGTTGTCTATTACAAACAACAATATACATACAGGTTGAGTATCCCTTATCCAAAATGCTTGGGACACGAGGTATTTTGGATATGGGATTTTTCCGTATTTTGGAATAATTGCATACCATAATGAGATATCATGGTGTTGGGACATAAATCTAAGCACATAATGCATTTATGTTACATATACACCTTAAACACACAGCCTGAAGGTCATTGTAGCCAATATTTTTTGTAACTTTGTGCATTAAACAAAGTGTGTGTACATTCACACAATTCATGTATGTTTCAAATACACCTTGTACACACAGCCTGAAGGTCATTTAATACAATATTTTTAATAACTTTGTGTATTAAACAAAGTTTGTATACATTGAGCCATCAAAAACCAAAGGTTTCACTGTCTCACTCTCACTAAAAAAAAGTCCGTATTTCGGAATATTCCGTATTTCGGAATATTTGGATATGGGATACTCAACCTGTATAAAAATATAGAAAAAATGTATATATTTAAAATATATATATATATTCATAAAAGACAGAATACACAATGAACCATAAGAGAGGAATATAAGGAGCATATATAACTTTATGACTGTAAAAACCACTTTAACGCAAAGTCGCTGTTCAGACCTTGTGGCATCAGGGTCCCCAGTTTATACATCCAGCACATCTCTGATTAAACTAGCCATACATCAGAATCTCTATTACACCAATTAGGACTTATCAATTGAATTCCCCAAAAAGATTTTATTCCACTTGTGCTACATTTATATATTTGTTTAAAGTGGGCCGATAAAGAATGTGTCTATACACTATTTTTAATATTATACAGTTGTTGTGATAGTCTTGTTTTTAGGCACCTAGTGGTTTTTCCTATATACACCAATCCACACTGACCTTCAATAGCATTTATCAGATTCTTTGAGTTACACGTTATAAATTCTTTTATGTTATATTTGGTACCCTTCAATTCAAATTCTTTTATTTTACTACTCCCTTTGGTGGCTCTACACATGTTGCACATGGCACATCGGTGGAAACCTTGTGTGCGTACACTGCTTCTTTTTGACACTTCTATGGAGCTGTGTACAAGTTTATCTTTTAGATTACCTGACCTCCTATATATAAATCCGGGTCTATAATGCAAAATATTGGCAATAATAGGATCTTTCTTAAGAACCTTAAAGTGTTTTTTGAAAACTTTTTCGGTCTCTTTATGCTGTGAATTATAGTCCGATATAAATGACCATTGAGTTTTTTTGTTTTTGTTTGTATTTTTATTATTGGTGTTACAAATAAGGTCCTTCCTTTCGAATTGTAAACGTTGGTTTACTTACAGGACTAAAAAGCATATACCTTAAACACACTTGATACACTTTAATATTGAGCCGCTGCGGCCGCAGTAATTAACCTTTCACCTTTATATTATTCACAACCCTTACGTACACAAAGGTCACACAGTGTACGCACTCTGCGTACGTACACCTAAAGGGCGTAGTGACTACACAGTTTGCGTACACGGGCCTATACGGTGTTAGCACAATGCAGCAGCCCGAGTGGCTGTAAATACACTTTAAACCTTAGCAGGGAAAGGAAACACGACACCAATTGTAAATCAAAACTAGGTTGGGGTCTAACCCACCAATGGCTCTTTACTTGCAGGGGGTAACAATATAAACAATACAATACAATAGAATAATGGCTACAGTCAATGATACATACTTGTTTAGTTTCGCCTGCGCTTCCCAGTCTGGTCCTCAGTCATCATGGTAGATGACCTTAAGAGTCTGTGTTTGACCAGGCATGCAGCTGGCTCTTTTATACAATCTTCCAAAACCTAACACAATGGATACTGTAATCTCTTTGTCCATTGGACACAGGGATGGTCATTTACAGTACAGGAGAGGTCATAGGTTGGTTTGAATAGGTGGGCGATGTCTGTTCCAGGTGCACTTGCAGGTGGTCTCCTCTGGGTTCCTGCCGCATACCAAATGTACAGTAAACACAGTTAATATTTATATTCTGCTCCTGCGCATAACTATTCGCAGAAGCGTGCGATCTTCTGTAAACCAACACCGGAATATTACCCTTAAAATTTATTCATTGCAATTGTGTTTTACCCTCATATGTTGGCTATAGGGAATGCTATTAAGCTAATTACCATGATTAAATCAATTAGAGTCAGTGGGTTTACAATATAATTTGGTTTGCAGCATATTATCCTTTACATAAATACACAGATCCAGAAAGACAATTTCTTCATAACTCATGGTCATAGTGAGTTTAATATGAAAGTCATTTTAGTTGAGTTGTTCACAGAAGGATTGCAGTTACTCCATATTTGCCTTCATACAAATAGCAAATCATCAAGGAATCTGCGCCAGAGCACCAGGTTCATCCTCAGCTCGTCCTCACGCCATACTGTTAGATCCTCCCAGTACGCCATGAATAAATTGGCATAACTGGGGGCAAACCTGGTGCCCATCGCAGTACCAATATGTTGTAAGTAGTATACACCATTGAATATAAGATAATTATTATAATTATTATTATAAATCTGATACTTTCAATAAAAAAATCCTTCAAATCAATTGAATATTCAGATTGGTCTAAGAAATATCTGACTGCTTCTATCCCTTTGTCTTCCTGTATTATGGCATATACTGTAGAGACATCGGTGCTTACCAAAATGTTCTTTTTCATCCCAAACAGTGTTATTTTAAAAATGTAGTACATCCCCTGTGTCCTTAAGGTAGGATTTTGTCTTCCTTACCAAAGGTTGTACATAGTAATCAACTATGGAAGACAGGTTGGATGTAATGCTGTTTGTATATAATAGGTCTGCCAGCATGGTGGAGAGGGTCCTTGTGGACTTTGAGCAGAGTATAGATGGTGGGCACTGATGGATATTTAATATTAATATATTCATATTCTGATTTTGTGATCACATTCTTAGATAAAGCATCTTGTGTTAGGGTCATTAAGGCCTTAACAATCCTAAGGGTTGGATCTCCTCTCAATTTACTATATGTATCACCATCCCTTAGTTGCCGATCTATCTCTACAATATAATCTACCCTATCAACAAGGACCACTGCTCCACTCTTGTCGGCAGGTTTAATGATCATCTGGTCATCTTCTCTCAAGCTTTTTAAAGCTTGCAATTCCCTTTTAGTTTAGTTAGATTACAACTTCTTCGTTTTTTACTTAATATTTGTTCTATGTCATCTAACACTAATTTATTAAAGCAATCTAGAAACTTTATTTTATTTGTACAGGATATAAGGATGACTTTACTTTGAACTGAGGACCCGAGGGACCTCCGCAGACCTCAGTCAAAGTGTCTTCTTTAGCTGAAAAGAATTGCTTAACGGTCAGTTTGCGTATATATTTTTGAAGGTCTATGTAAAAATCAAAAGAATCTAACTGGCTGGTAGGGGTGAATTTTAGGCCTCTCTTAAGGACTTTTTCTTCATCAACAGTTAGTACTCTTTTACTTAGATAAAATATTTTCACATTATTTACAGAAGATCCGGGTTCCTTTCTTTTTTGTTTGTCAACCTGTCCTATACTTTTTTAGATTTACCTCCTCTTTTTCCTCTCTTATTCTTCGTATTCCTATACTTATCAGTCTTTATATTTAAAACTTCCTCCTTCCTTGATGGTTCCCGCCTAAAAGAGGGATCTATTCACATCATTTCTGTCACAATTATTCTGCCAATAATGATCATTGTGACTCCTTTCTGAAAGAAAGTCGCAGTTATGATTTCTCCTTCTATAAAAATTTGCATTCTCTGGTATAGTTATTAATTCTCCAATTGTAATGTGATTTATTAAAATCAAATGGTTGATTTCTATAGGGTTGATTCCTATAGTGTTCTTGCCACTCCTCTTCCCTTTTCTTATAGTTAACCCTATCTGTCAAGTATGGTTTTGATTGTCTATTTCTTTTGGGAGTCCTAGGGGTATAATCCTGATAATTTCATCCTCCTTTATTGATGGATTTTTAGGTATCTGAGAATCATCTAGGTCTCTCTAATATTTCTTCTTTTTCTTATCTCTCAATTCTCTGGTTTCATTATTCAGTTTCCTAACGAGTTCAATCTCTGCCTCCCTGACATCCTCCAACTCTTTAAAGGGTTCTACTATAGTTGGAAGACTGATAATTTCCTCATTTAGTTTCTGTTCAAAATCAAATCTATTAGTCGGTGTGAACACTGATCTAAAATTAGATCACATTCTCTCTTAAATTCCCCGTTAGAGGAATTAAAGGAGGGAATCTTAACCACCTTCAATTCTTTTGGTATTAAATGATCAGCTTTATAGCATTCTAACCTATTCATTTCCCACCATAATCGATTCTCTCTCAGTATTGCCATATCAAGTCTATGCAGCACTGAGGATAAATCTTCATCTGAGGTACTAATATCAATGGTGTTACTTGCAAATAAATTATCAAAGAGCTCCCTTCTATTCTCTCTGAATGATAATATAGTTTCAGCAGTTCAGAAATACAGGTGAAACTAAGACACGATAATAGAAAAAAGAAGTAATCCAAACTGTGCTTTTAAATTACAGTGGCTGCCTGTGTTTATCAGAAAAAGGTAAAAAATATACTCCTGAGGAAGCTGGATACACACTACTTACCAGTGAAATGCGTTGAGTTTGCACGCTACTGACGCCACAACGTTCTGCAGTTTCTACTTCCAAGCCACCCTGTGAACCAGGATTTATTGGAGAACCACCTTTTACCAATCTGCAACAATTGGACATCGGTATCAGCATCAAAAGGACACCTTAGCTGATTCATCAGGAGAGTGCTATCTCCATCAGATCTGTCCTATTGTGGTGTAATCTACAACCTTTGGAACAACATCGGCATTAAAGGACATCCCAGCTGATTTTCCAGGAGAGTGCTATCTCCATAAGACTTTGGTTCCCCAGAAGTTGAATACTCTCATCATCTAAAAGGACACTCCAGCTGATGAGAACAAGGGACTGCATATTCCCATCAACTACACTGGTAAAAAGAACACAGGTTCTATCCATCTTTACCCAAGTGTGGGTCTCCACTTAAAATCTCAATGGAAGTAATTGCTAACAGTGGCTTTTAAATATATTAGCATAGATTATATGTGATTTAATGGTTTTATTATAGTGGTTTTACTATACTGTATATAAAATAATTGTTTATGAATACAAGCCTAATTGTGTTTATTAGCATAAACAGTCAGCGCTGGTATACTTTTTTACCTTTTGCATCCATTTCCAAGGGAATTTGACCACCCCAATACCAGCAGCTGTTGATAGCGCACCTGTGTACACAAATTCTTTTTATGAGAAAAAGCCTTAACCAAGACTCTATACAAATATCAATAAACCAAAGTAAAAAACAAGTGGCGATACTATAAGCCAAACATTATTTTTATGTATACGTATACAAGGAGAAGTGCTCACACAATGTAGCCAATGGTTAATTGGCTTAACATCTTTCCCTAATAGCCAACATATGTGGGTAAAACGCAATTGCACTGAATTAGAAATATATAACAGTCAAACTACAGAAATGACAAATCGCTTTTTGGAGAAACGTTATGAAAAGGAACTTTTGGTAGAGGCACATCAAAAAGTCGACACATTCGAAAGGAAGGACCATATTTGTAACACCAATAATAAAAATACAAACAAAAACAAAAAACCTCAATGGTCATTTATATCTGACTATAATTCACAGCATAAAGAGATCGAAAAAGTTTACAAAAAACACTTGAAGGTTCTTAAGAAAGATCCTATTATTGCCAATATTTTGCCTGATAGACCCGGATTTATAAATAGGAGGTCAGGTAATCTAAAAGATAAACTTGTACACAGCTCCATAGCAGTGTCAAAAAGGAGCAACATCAAAGATTTTATAACGTGTAACGTTTATAACGTGTAACTCAAAGTATCTGATATATGCTATTGAAGGTCAGTGTGCGGATTGATGTATATAGGCAAGACCACCAGGTGCCTAAAACAAGACTATCAGAACACCTGTATAATATTAAAAATAGTGTAGAGACAGATTCTTTATCGGCCCAACATTCCTATTGCATCACCTTGGGCATTTCCATCTTCCATAGAGAGAATAAGACACTATCTCTGTATCATCTACTGATTCCTAAGTGATGGAATGCAAATAGGAAGTTGTAAAACGGACCTGAAATGCAAACGTCACTTCCTGTGATGTAGTACCGGTCCGGACACTGGAATACCGCTGTCTGATACAAGTGGACTGTGAGATGGATATGGAATGCAAACATCACTTCCTGGTGATGTATTTCCAGTCTGGATACCGGAGCATCGTTGATTCATTCAGGTTGTTTATATGAGGATAATTATGTATGGATATTTAAGAGGGTTTGCAAGCAAGTGTGTCCCATGCTTCTGAGTAAGGTCTTGTGACAGAAAACACATTCAAGCAAAGGGATATTTACCGCTGGACCCCGTATCAGGAGACCCTGTTAACCATACCCACAGTACCTGGGACTGAGGGAGTAAATCTTGCCATCTTAACATCGGGCAGTAGAAAGGTTACTGGGACAGCAGGACATCCAGTTGGAAACACCAACTGGTGATATATGCTTTTATTGATATTTCAATAGATATAGCACTAGGGACCCCCAATATACAGAGAGGCCTTGACGCGGTTTGGGGGCTTATTCATACATTTACGCAAATATATGTACCCAAGATCTATGAATTCTAATATTGTGTGGGATTTAAATCTGGTTACTGGTATCATTCAGGGTGCTGGGGGAAACAAAATGCTTTTTTTCTTGCTTAGAAATACCCCTCCCATGCAAGCACCTGAGTGATATCACTAAGCTAATTGAGCATCTACCACTATATATGTCTGTACAAAATGGGTGACAGGGACACTTGAAAATTGTATTCAGTGTCATAGGATTCATATACCTTTCAAACTAAAAGCTATGACACATACAGCCTTATCCACAACTCATAAAATATTCACCATAATGTGCACCGACACCCATATTTTGGTTATGGATCTGGATTTTTTTTAAATGTTCAAAGCAGCTAAAATCATGTAATTTGGGCCTGTTTTGTTCCTACAGTATTATTAACCTCAATAATATTAATTTCCAGTCATTCCCAGTAAGGTTGGACCACCTCACAGCTCACATAATTGTTCACCAATATAGGCCAAAGGCTGGCTGGCTAAATAAAGTGAAAGAACAGCAGCATAAACATCTTTAAGACTGTATCACATCTATGAAACATTGTGGCACAGCAGTGGCAGACAGGATGTCAGTTTAGTAATACCCCTTTCACATTGCACAAATAACCCATTATATTGCCGGGTTGACGCAGGTCGAGGTGCGGTGTGAAAGGGGTATGTTACAATTTCCCAGGTCGTCTGACATTATATTTCAACCTGGGAAAAAACAGGGTCATTACCATGTTGAAATGCAGTGTGAATAGGTTGCCGGGTTGATGCAACCTGGGACACATTCACACTATAGGAAGGACAAGCGGTGCTTGGAGATGATCTGATCTCCAGGCGCCACCTATGCACCAGTCTCCGCACAGATCACAAATCCGGCAATATGCCGGGATGGTGCTGCAAGTCTGAAAGGGGTCTCAAGTGGGTGGCATCCGGGAAGGACCCATGTACAAGTCCAGAGTGCGACCCGCTTAATGCGATGTGAAAGCTGTATTAACTATATGATGGCATAGAAAGAATGTTTTCGAAAGAAGAGGCCCCAGATTGATGGAAATTGAGTAATTGAAAAATAAAATCACAAGCTGTTATGCAGCCACTGATAAAAGGCCGTAGAAAAGTAAAGTGCTTATAGCCAAGGATTCCTGGCAAGGGTTGACTCAAAATTATTAATTTGTTGTTTCATTTCATTGATTAATTTAAAATAAAATTGCAATATTTTTTCAGCCACTAAGAAAAAGAAATCAAAGAATACAGTGTTAATAGCCAAGGATTCCTTACAAGGGTTGAAAGCAATGGATTAATGTATTGATTAATTTTATTGATTCATTTAGAATAAAATAAAATTACAATCTGTTATTTTAACGGTGGCATCTACTGAACGATATTTTTTCAGTACAGTGCCTGAACACATTCTGAGCAAACACATTTTATTTATTTTTTATGATGATGATTTTCCTAACACTGACACAGTCACAGTGCTGCAGCCCACAGTCCTTCACTGATGACACCATCTGACACAGTACCACATCTCTTAACCTTCACTTACAGTCACACTGCAGTTTACAGCCCTTTACTGATGACACAGACAGTCTGACATAGTCATAGACGGCGCTCTCAGACCACAGTCCTGATGATGATGATGATGATGATGATGTTGATAATGACACTGATACAGTAGCCCGCAGCCCTTAATCTTCCTTGACAGTCACACTGCAGCACACAGCCCTTCACTGATGACAGTCTGACACTGACAGTTGCAGACAGTGCTGCAGCCCAATGCCATAGTTCTCTGATGACACTGAGTTTGAGACAGTAGCCTATAGCCCTTAAGCACAGTCACACTGCAGCCTGCCCCACACCCTAACCCCCCAGCATCCTGTGTGAAATGGTGCCCAAACCACAAGGGAGGGACGTTTATCTAATCCAAAACAAGCAAGATCCATAAGGGATTGCATTTTGCCTCATTTTTAGGTCCAAGCCAGGCAGGAAATACTGAGCTAGGTCTTGGATGTCGGATCTACTCACCTGATGGAAGTTCTGGTGGTTTCGGTTTCTTTGGAAACTAAACCGCACATCTCTACAAATATCCAACCCCTATTTTAACTTATGTTAATATGAGTGACTGAAGAGTAGTAATTACTGAAAAATAACCATTGTCAATTAAAAAGTTTAGGTGGATAAATAGAAACGGAGACCCTTAAGAGCTATAGGCACATATTCATTATCCTTTATTTGTCACAATTTCCACACACCCCATACTAAAGTATGGGGATGAATAAATTGGGACATTCATCAAACTCCAAAAATGCTCTATTTTCAGAGTTTGAAAGTAAAACAACCCCCAAATCTCTTCACTTTGCTTCTGCAGCAGTGGGAGAGGGGGGTGGGGGTGGCAGCACCATTACCTCTGCAGCCATGCAGCCCCTGTAATAAGTCGCCAGCAGGAATGAGGCCGCTGACTTGGCAGCCCCAGCAATAAGGTGCCGACAGGTATGGGGGGGGAGCGCTCAGGGGGGACACGGCTGCAGTGTGACCCCTGCAGGTTGGCAGTCCCGGCAATATGGTGGCGGCAGGGGGGAGGGCGCCGCTGCTGCAGTGTGACCTCTGCAGCCAGGCAGCCAGAGGGGAAAATTATCACTTCCTGAAAAACTGACTTCACAAAAAGTTCAGATTTTCAGGAGTGATAATTTTAAGATAGGGCCATGATGAATTGTGAAAAAAGTGTGAGAGAATGTAATCAGAATTTCAAACTAAAAATTCTCATTGCACAATTTTCTCATGATGAATATACCTCATAATCTCTAGGTGTTCTTTCCAGTATTTCCCCATTTCTACTGACTGCCCAACAATGTACAAAACTGGAAGGTATATTCCCTACTGTTAGAAGCTGGTACTGTTTGCTAACAAGTGTCTGGCAAAGTATTTTAAAGATGAAATTGCAAATCTATTTAAAAAATAAATTTTTGGGTACATTGAGATGTAGAATGTTTGCAGTATTTATATATATATATAAACTAATATTAAAAAATAATATCACCAATTAAAAATGTAATATAACTATATATTTGCAGGAAGTAAAACTGCTGCCAAATTTTGTGTGAATATAGAGTATTCCACTGACAATTCATCCATCCTCCCCTAATCGGTATATGAATAACATCTTACTTTACTCAGCTATGTAAAGTATTCAACTTATTCTAGATGCTCTTTTTTGTTAAATAATAAGACATTATTTACCTGTGTATCTATATTCATCCACATTTAATATATAACTGTTATTAAATATTTAGTTAGGAAAGGATAGGGGTCGGGATGTAACTGTTGCACTATTTTATATCAGAAGACAACTAAAAGAGAGAACTGGATTCCTCATAATTGTACCTCTGTAGTATAATCCTGATGAAACTGCAACTGATATACAGTATCAGATAATAGACCTAACAGATTTAGATTTTCATTTAAATTTAAATAGTTCTACCTCGGCTATTGTATGTGAAAGTGCATCAATGTCTGTGTCACAGCCATGAAGGTAGAAGCTTTGATTAATTCTGCAGGACTTGACCAAATAACTTTGTAATCTGAAACCCCATTGTTATGAATCACTTACCTGTTCAGTTATTCTGCAGACTTGCCAGTCTAGTTTGGCACTATTTATGCAAAGGAGGCAGAGTCTAAACACAATGCAAGTTTTTACTAGTGACCCAGACAAGGGGATATGGTATTCGCTGCTTCGCACACCATGGCCCCCCAGGTAAACTCCAGTTCATGAAGATAAGTTGAGAGGGACACCAAGGTGTAGACTGCAGGAAGCAGAGATGTAGTCAAACTAGTTAGATCCTGGTATGTGGTAGGCAAAGAGTGGCCTAATATGTTCTGAGGTTAGTTGGAGATAACAGATCAAATAGTAGACAAATGGTAGCCAAGCCGTGTTAGGGCAGAAGTCTATAATCCTCTTGGTTATTAAGCATATGGCAGCATTCAGTGAATCTCAATAATGGAAAGTTGAGGGTCATTTATATGGCATTTCTTGCAGGGAAATCCAGAATGAAATTTCAGTGTTACATCAGGGCACTCCATTAAGTTACATAGTATCTAAGGTTGAAAAAAGACAGTTGTCCATCAAGTTCAACCTATTTGTGGTCTCCTATGCATGATGATTTGTCTAAAATTTTGACTGATTCTGATGTCAGCCGTTGCATTTTATCCCGTTTTATAGTAACTATAGTGTGTGACTATGCACCATAACCCCAAATATCCTTATCCATTAGGAATTTATCTAACCCATTCTTAAAGGTGTTGACAGAGTCTGCCATTACAACTCCCTCAGGCAGGGAATTCCAAACACGTATTGTCCTTACCGTAAAAAAGCCATTACGACGTATTGTGCGGAATCTCCTCACCTCTAACCTGAGCGAGTGTCCACGAGTCCTATGTGTTGATCTGGCCAAAAACAGGTCCCGCGCAAGATCTGTGTATTGTCCCCTTATATATTTGTAGATGTTGATCATGTCCCCTCTTAGTCGCCTCTTTTTCAATGTAAACATGCTTGACAGATTTTTCATATCAATTATGGGCACTGCGTTCTTTCTGTATCTCAGTTCTCAGATGAAGCCACTAGGTTATATGACATCTAAGTTTTTTATAGGCTATATTGAGTGTAGTCTTCTCCCAAGATGCATCTCTGTCCAACATACATGCTACCTACATTATAATTATTATCTGTGATGAAGCAATGGTTTTAGTGTGCATACGCGTCTCATGCACTGCATAGGAAATCAGTCACAATGAATAATGTAACCCTTCCTGTCACAATGGATTTATCTGCTAGACACTCTGACACCTAAATTAATGAAAATGGACTTCAATATTGGTACATTTCTAACAAATTAATTTTTTAACTTTGAAAATAACACTTTGAGCAATGGAATCATAAAAAGAATTCATGTCTTTGGAAATACAAAAGAAGTATGTATTACAAAACTGAAGTTGGATTAACAATAACAAATTATTGTGAACCAAAGGTCTTTAGGTTATACATTATCACATTAAATATACCATAAAGAATAATCATCATTTACCAATAATGATTATATAGTCACTGGATATAGACATAATCACGGTTCTCCATTTTAATTTACATTATTATTAGTCTTTCCATTTTTGTTTTAACTGTTTTATTATAATGATAATACAACATGAACCAGTTATATGAAACGTGCAAATTTCACTGCAAATGGATTGCAATATGCCTAGGTGAATATACATGAGCATTACTGTAATATGATTTGGGGAAAAAATGAAATAATTACGTGTTGGATGATATAGGGAAATATAGTTACTGTACCTTTATTTTGATTTTTAAGAATCTTTTTAAGATTTTGATTATTTACTTTGAACAAGTTTGTTCCAGGACTATTGATGATATATTGTATACCCTCGCACAGTGCTATGATACTAGTAGTCTGAATAATATCTTAATTATATATATTTGATATACAGGTTGAGTATCCCTTATCCAAAATGCTTGGGACCAGAGGTATTTTGGATATTGGATTTTTCCGTATTTTGGAATAATTGCATACCATAATGAGATATCATGGTGATGGGACCCAAGTCTAAGAACAGAATGCATTTATGTTACATATACACCTTATACACACAGACGGAAGGTGATTTTAGCCAATATTTTTTGTAACTTTGTGCATTGAACAAAGTCTATCTATATTCGCACAATTCATTTATGTTTCATATACACCTTATACACACAGCCTGAAGGTCATTTAATACAATATTTTTAATAACTTTGTGTATTAAACAAAGTTTGTGTACATTGAGCCATAAAAAAACAAAGGTTTCACTATCTCACTCTCACTCAAAAAAGTCCGTATTTCGGAATATTCCGTATTTCGGAATATTTGGATATGGGATACTCAACCTGTATTTTGATAGAACTCTTGAATGTCTACTTTCATATAAGTATACAACAAACACTTTTTATGACACAATTATTATTATTATTATTATTATTATTATTTTATCTGTATATCTTTTGTATGATCTATCCTTCCCACTATACTATCACTATAATTACTCATCCTCACATTAAGGGTTACATATTACACTGGAGTTTGCACTTTGATTTAATTAACATATTTTTGTATACTCTGCACCATGGTAACAGAAACCAATGGTGATGTCATATATGAAGTCATATTCATAATTCATATGATGCTGGAAGGAAGTGTATACCTGTGATGTGAAGCATCCTGGTCTGCAACCTTAGGAACCCATGTGACCAAGGGTTCAGCTACCAGAGGTTCAGGGAGCAGTGGTGTAAGTTCATCCAGAGGCAAGATAGAGTCTGGGGCCCGCTATAGGCAGATAATCTGGACTCAGTGGTGGCCTTAACACCAAAGCAATGGAGGAGGTACCTCCTCAGGTCTTGAGCATGACGACAACCGGCTCCATTGTCTCCGGTACTTCGGCCACTGGCAAGGAATACAGCTGCTATGGGCCCCAGAGTTGAGAGGGTCCCATCTTCCTTGCCAAAGTTACATGTGTTATATACATTTTTTACCATCGGGTAGTAAATGGGGCCCTTACAAACTTTTGTCTTAGGGCCTGCAATATATAGAGGTATGGCCCTTGACCTGCTTATTGTAATGTGGTATAAAATGAACTGGAGGGCATTATCATTTTACATAATATGAACAGGGGCACTGTAATGTGGGATAATATGAAATGGAAACACTACAGTGTGGCATAATATGAACTGGTGGCACTGTATGTCATAATATAAATTGGGGGTACTATAGTATGTTGCATAATGTGTACTGGCAGCCCTACAGTATGACATAATGTGAACTAGGGCATTACTATTGTTCAGATAATGAACTAGGGCACTATTAAGGGTCATAAAATGAACAACCTACTGAGAGGTGTGTAATTAGAAGCACAGGAACAGGGGGCCCATTCAAAATGTTGCTAAGGTGCCCACAAAGTTTTGGCTATGCCCTTACATGTAAAATCATGATTGCACTCCTATCTGCTCAAAATGAAGGATTTTTGTTTTTTTAGGTGAATGTTTATTACTTTCACATTGTCCCTAATAAAAATAGTAAGTTTGCCTTAGAAATGTTGAAATAAGAATTATTTTTTCTAAATTTGCTCTACAAGTGCCACCATTCTTTACAGTGCATTTTTGTGAGGTGGCAGCTTTGTCTCGAAACGTGGAAGACAATAGGGTAAAGTAACATCTAGTGCTGTTTCTGAGTGAGTGCTATTACTTTTTATATATATATATATATATATATACACACAGAGTAAAAACCACAGCACTCACCGCACCAGAAGCGGGGCACAGCTATGCACTTACCACTCACAGGGTGGGGTGCATGTAACACTGCACTCTCCACCACAGAAGCGGGGTACACAGCTGTACTTACCACTCACAGGGCGGGGTGCATGTAGCCCATGACCACATCGCTCTAATAAATACAAACAGAGAACCCAGCACTCACCAAAGTAAACTCACTTATCCTCAACAATTCAATAAATAAATGATGGGGGTTTAGTTGGTGGATTGGCCAATGCACGGAAGCCTGTATACCGATTCAAGGTACCCCACCTTCATACAGGTCCTACACTATCACAGAGTCTTAAAACCTGACTACCACACTGCTGCATCATCTGCCTGCTAGATGTAATGTGTACCTGCCACAGACTTTATGGCTTTTAAAGGCACACTAGTCACCTATTGCACTGGCTCAAAGATGATTGCTAAAAAACAGCTGAGACAGGTTCAGGATAATAAAGTCCACACAGGGGTGCATGAGAAAGCTAGTGGCCACGGTTAATAAGAGCTAACCATAGATTAACCCCTTCATATACACACAGAGTAAAAACCACAGCACTCACCGCACCAGAAGCGGGGCACAGCTATGCACTTACCACTCACAGGGTGGGGTGCATGTAACACTGCACTCTCCACCACAGAAGCGGGGTACACAGCTGTACTTACCACTCACAGGGCGGGGTGCATGTAGCCCATGACCACATCGCTCTAATAAATACAAACAGAGAACCCAGCACTCACCAAAGTAAACTCACTTATCCTCAACAATTCAATAAATAAATGATGGGGGTTTAGTTGGTGGATTGGCCAATGCACGGAAGCCTGTATACCGATTCAAGGTACCCCACCTTCATACAGGTCCTACACTATCACAGAGTCTTAAAACCTGACTACCACACTGCTGCATCATCTGCCTGCTAGATGTAATGTGTACCTGCCACAGACTTTATGGCTTTTAAAGGCACACTAGTCACCTATTGCACTGGCTCAAAGATGATTGCTAAAAAACAGCTGAGACAGGTTCAGGATAATAAAGTCCACACAGGGGTGCATGAGAAAGCTAGTGGCCACGGTTAATAAGAGCTAACCATAGATTAACCCCTTCATATACACACAGAGTAAAAACCACAGCACTCACCGCACCAGAAGCGGGGCACAGCTATGCACTTACCACTCACAGGGTGGGGTGCATGTAACACTGCACTCTCCACCACAGAAGCGGGGTACACAGCTGTACTTACCACTCACAGGGCGGGGTGCATGTAGCCCATGACCACATCGCTCTAATAAATACAAACAGAGAACCCAGCACTCACCAAAGTAAACTCACTTATCCTCAACAATTCAATAAATAAATGATGGGGGTTTAGTTGGTGGATTGGCCAATGCACGGAAGCCTGTATACCGATTCAAGGTACCCCACCTTCATACAGGTCCTACACTATCACAGAGTCTTAAAACCTGACTACCACACTGCTGCATCATCTGCCTGCTAGATGTAATGTGTACCTGCCACAGACTTTATGGCTTTTAAAGGCACACTAGTCACCTATTGCACTGGCTCAAAGATGATTGCTAAAAAACAGCTGAGACAGGTTCAGGATAATAAAGTCCACACAGGGGTGCATGAGAAAGCTAGTGGCCACGGTTAATAAGAGCTAACCATAGATTAACCCCTTCATATACACACAGAGTAAAAACCACAGCACTCACCGCACCAGAAGCGGGGCACAGCTATGCACTTACCACTCACAGGGTGGGGTGCATGTAACACTGCACTCTCCACCACAGAAGCGGGGTACACAGCTGTACTTACCACTCACAGGGCGGGGTGCATGTAGCCCATGACCACATCGCTCTAATAAATACAAACAGAGAACCCAGCACTCACCAAAGTAAACTCACTTATCCTCAACAATTCAATAAATAAATGATGGGGGTTTAGTTGGTGGATTGGCCAATGCACGGAAGCCTGTATACCGATTCAAGGTACCCCACCTTCATACAGGTCCTACACTATCACAGTGGATTGGCCAATGCACGGAAGCCTGTATACCGATTCAAGGTACCCCACCTTCATACAGGTCCTACACTATCACAGAGTCTTAAAACCTGACTACCACACTGCTGCATCTGTGATAGTGTAGGACCTGTATGAAGGTGGGGTACCTTGAATCGGTATACAGGCTTCCGTGCATTGGCCAATCCACCAACTAAACCCCCATCATTTATTTATTGAATTGTTGAGGATAAGTGAGTTTACTTTGGTGAGTGCTGGGTTCTCTGTTTGTATTTATTAGAGCGATGTGGTCATGGGCTACATGCACCCCGCCCTGTGAGTGGTAAGTACAGCTGTGTACCCCGCTTCTGTGGTGGAGAGTGCAGTGTTACATGCACCCCACCCTGTGAGTGGTAAGTGCATAGCTGTGCCCCGCTTCTGGTGCGGTGAGTGCTGTGGTTTTTACTCTGTGTGTATATGAAGGGGTTAATCTATGGTTAGCTCTTATTAACCGTGGCCACTAGCTTTCTCATGCACCCCTGTGTGGACTTTATTATCCTGAACCTGTCTCAGCTGTTTTTTAGCAATCATCTTTGAGCCAGTGCAATAGGTGACTAGTGTGCCTTTAAAAGCCATAAAGTCTGTGGCAGGTACACATTACATCTAGCAGGCAGATGATGCAGCAGTGTGGTAGTCAGGTTTTAAGACTCTGTGATAGTGTAGGACCTGTATGAAGGTGGGGTACCTTGAATCGGTATACAGGCTTCCGTGCATTGGCCAATCCACCAACTAAACCCCCATCATTTATTTATTGAATTGTTGAGGATAAGTGAGTTTACTTTGGTGAGTGCTGGGTTCTCTGTTTGTATTTATTAGAGCGATGTGGTCATGGGCTACATGCACCCCGCCCTGTGAGTGGTAAGTACAGCTGTGTACCCCGCTTCTGTGGTGGAGAGTGCAGTGTTACATGCACCCCACCCTGTGAGTGGTAAGTGCATAGCTGTGCCCCGCTTCTGGTGCGGTGAGTGCTGTGGTTTTTACTCTGTGTGTATATGAAGGGGTTAATCTATGGTTAGCTCTTATTAACCGTGGCCACTAGCTTTCTCATGCACCCCTGTGTGGACTTTATTATCCTGAACCTGTCTCAGCTGTTTTTTAGCAATCATCTTTGAGCCAGTGCAATAGGTGACTAGTGTGCCTTTAAAAGCCATAAAGTCTGTGGCAGGTACACATTACATCTAGCAGGCAGATGATGCAGCAGTGTGGTAGTCAGGTTTTAAGACTCTGTGATAGTGTAGGACCTGTATGAAGGTGGGGTACCTTGAATCGGTATACAGGCTTCCGTGCATTGGCCAATCCACCAACTAAACCCCCATCATTTATTTATTGAATTGTTGAGGATAAGTGAGTTTACTTTGGTGAGTGCTGGGTTCTCTGTTTGTATTTATTAGAGCGATGTGGTCATGGGCTACATGCACCCCGCCCTGTGAGTGGTAAGTACAGCTGTGTACCCCGCTTCTGTGGTGGAGAGTGCAGTGTTACATGCACCCCACCCTGTGAGTGGTAAGTGCATAGCTGTGCCCCGCTTCTGGTGCGGTGAGTGCTGTGGTTTTTACTCTGTGTGTATATGAAGGGGTTAATCTATGGTTAGCTCTTATTAACCGTGGCCACTAGCTTTCTCATGCACCCCTGTGTGGACTTTATTATCCTGAACCTGTCTCAGCTGTTTTTTAGCAATCATCTTTGAGCCAGTGCAATAGGTGACTAGTGTGCCTTTAAAAGCCATAAAGTCTGTGGCAGGTACACATTACATCTAGCAGGCAGATGATGCAGCAGTGTGGTAGTCAGGTTTTAAGACTCTGTGATAGTGTAGGACCTGTATGAAGGTGGGGTACCTTGAATCGGTATACAGGCTTCCGTGCATTGGCCAATCCACCAACTAAACCCCCATCATTTATTTATTGAATTGTTGAGGATAAGTGAGTTTACTTTGGTGAGTGCTGGGTTCTCTGTTTGTATTTATTAGAGCGATGTGGTCATGGGCTACATGCACCCCGCCCTGTGAGTGGTAAGTACAGCTGTGTACCCCGCTTCTGTGGTGGAGAGTGCAGTGTTACATGCACCCCACCCTGTGAGTGGTAAGTGCATAGCTGTGCCCCGCTTCTGGTGCGGTGAGTGCTGTGGTTTTTACTCTGTGTGTATATGAAGGGGTTAATCTATGGTTAGCTCTTATTAACCGTGGCCACTAGCTTTCTCATGCACCCCTGTGTGGACTTTATTATCCTGAACCTGTCTCAGCTGTTTTTTAGCAATCATCTTTGAGCCAGTGCAATAGGTGACTAGTGTGCCTTTAAAAGCCATAAAGTCTGTGGCAGGTACACATTACATCTAGCAGGCAGATGATGCAGCAGTGTGGTAGTCAGGTTTTAAGACTCTGTGATAGTGTAGGACCTGTATGAAGGTGGGGTACCTTGAATCGGTATACAGGCTTCCGTGCATTGGCCAATCCACCAACTAAACCCCCATCATTTATTTATTGAATTGTTGAGGATAAGTGAGTTTACTTTGGTGAGTGCTGGGTTCTATGTTTGTATTTATTAGAGCGATGTGGTCATGGGCTACATGCACCCCGCCCTGTGAGTGGTAAGTACAGCTGTGTACCCCGCTTCTGTGGTGGAGAGTGCAGTGTTACATGCACCCCACCCTGTGAGTGGTAAGTGCATAGCTGTGCCCCGCTTCTGGTGCGGTGAGTGCTGTGGTTTTTACTCTGTGTGTATATGAAGGGGTTAATCTATGGTTAGCTCTTATTAACCGTGGCCACTAGCTTTCTCATGCACCCCTGTGTGGACTTTATTATCCTGAACCTGTCTCAGCTGTTTTTTAGCAATCATCTTTGAGCCAGTGCAATAGGTGACTAGTGTGCCTTTAAAAGCCATAAAGTCTGTGGCAGGTACACATTACATCTAGCAGGCAGATGATGCAGCAGTGTGGTAGTCAGGTTTTAAGACTCTGTGATAGTGTAGGACCTGTATGAAGGTGGGGTACCTTGAATCGGTATACAGGCTTCCGTGCATTGGCCAATCCACCAACTAAACCCCCATCATTTATTTATTGAATTGTTGAGGATAAGTGAGTTTACTTTGGTGAGTGCTGGGTTCTCTGTTTGTATTTATTAGAGCGATGTGGTCATGGGCTACATGCACCCCGCCCTGTGAGTGGTAAGTACAGCTGTGTACCCCGCTTCTGTGGTGGAGAGTGCAGTGTTACATGCACCCCACCCTGTGAGTGGTAAGTGCATAGCTGTGCCCCGCTTCTGGTGCGGTGAGTGCTGTGGTTTTTACTCTGTGTGTATATGAAGGGGTTAATCTATGGTTAGCTCTTATTAACCGTGGCCATTAGCTTTCTCATGCACCCCTGTGTGGACTTTATTATCCTGAACCTGTCTCAGCTGTTTTTTAGCAATCATCTTTGAGCCAGTGCAATAGGTGACTAGTGTGCCTTTAAAAGCCATAAAGTCTGTGGCAGGTACACATTACATCTAGCAGGCAGATGATGCAGCAGTGTGGTAGTCAGGTTTTAAGACTCTGTGATAGTGTAGGACCTGTATGAAGGTGGGGTACCTTGAATCGGTATACAGGCTTCCGTGCATTGGCCAATCCACCAACTAAACCCCCATCATTTATTTATTGAATTGTTGAGGATAAGTGAGTTTACTTTGGTGAGTGCTGGGTTCTCTGTTTGTATATATATATATATATATATATATATATATATATATATCAATGTTAGAGCTGCACTCCTATTAAATAAATTACGGTTCCTGTGCCCTCCTAGGTGACTTGGCAGGTCCAATATATAGCATGCTGTTGGTGGTACTCGGATTAAATACCAAAAATTAATACCTCTGCCTTTATGGTATTTAATCAGAGTGCAGCCGACAGCATGCTAATATTATATATATATATATATATATATATATATATATATATATATATTCTCATAAAGAAAGGATTAAAACTACTGAAACAATATATTTTTGGTCTTTGGTATTTGTAAATGTACATTGCAAAATCTGTCCTATATTGGTTAAGGTTATCAATTTTCGAAAAGTATTCTGACATGAAAATTTGATTTCAGAAAGGAAAGGTAGATAGCAAGAAGAAACATGATACATTTTTATCACACAAAAATAAGTCATTGAGAACACCGGAGTAGCATTTTTACAAACATGGATTGTATCAGTTATATATCCATGACCATGAACTCCCTAATCGCATTCACTTTAACATCATACAAGTGGGTTTTAGATTACAGTGAAATGCAGAACACTGAGTTACAATGCCCTCCAGAACTGCGCTTTAAGACGAGTTATGAACTTTGACTTTACTTATTTATCCAGTCCTTTGGGAGAGTCTCTAAGTCCTAGTTATATACTAGATATTAACACTTTGGTAAGTATAACATGAAGGAGTTTTATTGCTGAAATGGTTTGGAAATAACATAACATTCTGAATGCATAGACTTGACCAGCGCATACAGTACTTGAAGAATAAAACAGCCTTCACGTAGAGGAGATTTCAGGTATTACGGAGAACAAAGTGTCTCCTACCCAGCCATATGTTATTCTCATCATAAATGTAATTTACTTTATTTGCAGCTTCTTAAACTACAATCCCGTGCAGCTCTAACATCCACACATGAGCTAGCCACCTGCATTCAAATAAAGTGAACAATGTGTTCTTAACCTGTGTTGTTCAGAATTTGGCCTAGATGTGTAAAGTGATATAAAGACATGAAGGCTACAGAATACTTCCTGCAATCCTTTTAGAAAAGTATTTATTTAATCTTTCATCTGATAAAGCACAAGTGGGAGCTTACACAAAATAAAAACAAGGATATGATTCATTATTACAATATATATAACACATGCAATGTGTGTGGTTTTTCTGATTAAAACTGCTGCAAAAATTGTTTATTCCTTGATAGTCAAAACATTAAATGTTATAGTTTCCCTGCATGCAGTGTAGTGTATATCCTTAGTAGCCCTTATTTCCATCTAGTGTCACCCTTTTTTGATTCTTTGTCCCCTGCCACCCCCACTGTTTCATTAGTACATGACTTTTAAGGAGTGATGGGTATTGGTATAGATGACAGAAAACTTTTGAAGTGGAAGGCGCAAGGAAGGGGGGGGGGGGGGGGTAAGAACCATACATGGGAGTGTCAGAGTAGGGATGAGGCATAAAAAAAATTATCAAGAGGTGATTGCCTGACTGACTCAGAGTCAGGTGACCGCAGGAACACTGCAGGATAATCAGCATGCTCTGCCCACCCCCACCTCCACCCCCCGAGCCCAGGCCCAATGCATCAGCAGCTCCTGTACCAACTGCTAGTGACTTTGCCCATGTTCACATCTGTATAACCTAGATCAATTGATTGATGATGAACATCTAGTTCAAACACATCCTGCCAGGGGCTAGAAAACCAACCAGTGTGGCCTTAGGGTATTTTTACTTATTGGTATCTAAAATTTATTTTCAATAATTAAACAATGCCGGAATGACAGTGATGGATGTTTTAATATATGGGTACTATCATAGAGATAAACATTGAGTGTTTGTGGGTGGAACGCCTACTTACTTTTTGTCAGATGTCACATCACCTTTTCGTATATGCTTATGATAGATATATCAACTTAAGTATACAGTATATATGCCAAATTAAAAACTGGTACATTAATGAGATGATGACATTTCCACTTGAACAGGAACAATTGAAGTTCCATGCCGTTTCCCACTATACCTCTACCCAACGCTCTGTTGTCAAAAAATAGGCAGCGTCATTGAAGACAGAACTGACTTCAGAGCAAGCGACACATCAAAAGAGCAACTTGCTGTCACAGGTTGGTGGGTGAAACTAGGGGTATATTACATTTACTAAAGTGTGTGTTTTGAGAACTGGAGATGTTACCCATAGCAACCAATCAGAGTCTGCTTATTTATCTAGCAGTAGATGGAAGATAATAGCTAGAGTCTGATTGGTTGCTATGGGCAACATATCCAGTTCTAAAAACCTGCACTTTAGTAAATATATCCCATGGAGAGCTTGCCCCTGTACAACTCATCCTCTGTATCTAGTATCACCAACATAATTAACAAGTAGTGTATGTAGGTACACAAATAATCCCTTTGTGCATCAGTGTATGAATGTAAGACCTATGTTTTGTCTTCAAGCAAAACAGTTATATCTTAGCATATTGTGGTCAGAAGTCCCTGATGGATGCTGCTTCCTGTGCAGTGCTGCTTCACAAAACGAAATATAAAACATTGCAGAGTTAAATGATTATCCCTGAGACTCTCCTACACATGTCAGATAGTCATCTTTCTGGTTTTAATAGTGAAAGCAGTGGCTTAGCCAGGTTTAAAATGAAGGGAGCAAAGGGTGACAAAAGGCACTGTCATGGGACATTGCTATATTGTGACTGCATCACTGTAGATGTGGCCAATGCACATCCTTCAGAGAAAGAAAAACACTGTTGAAGTGCTGTACCCAGGGAAGGTACTGTATTTTCCTCTCTATTGTCCAGAAGGAGAATACCTCCCAATCACCAAAAGTGGGACAAACATTGACCAGACTCCTGAGTTTAAACTCCTCCTTGTGTTTTTAAGATACTCAACAAAATGATTAATATAATCAAATAATCTGCTATCCTTATGTTTGATTACATGGTGGTTAGAAACGATTGCACTTCTTTTTATCCATGTTGCATCCAGCCAGCAGCCATCAACTCTGGTTTTGCCTATCAACATGCAGAAGAAGGGGGTATAAGAGTAAAAGGCGAGGGGAAGACAAGGAAAACGAGGGGGAAATGATGTGGTGCAAGTGGACAGTGGGTTTTTGGAACAGATAGTAGAAAGACATGGAAGGTCAGAGAGACATGTTCACATAAAGGGTGGTCTGCATTAATGCATATATTGCTGTCAAACCACCGAAAATGTTGGTCCCAGTGGGCAGTGCCATATTTAGATGGTGTTAACCAATAGAAGCATATTAGCTTCTATTTGCATTTCCCCTGAGAGGAATCAAATCAGATCGATTCCAACACACCATGTGGCCTGTGCACCATACAACGAATTCACAGACGGACTCCCAGGTTCTAAACCCAGAAGTCCCCATACCGCAGAGGACATCTTTCAGCATGATAGCTGTTCTTTGCTAAAATCTTCATGCATACAGCATTAGTAAATGCTAATATGCATGCAATGAGTGGTGGGATGGATGCATCGTATTCAAAGTGCTATGTGTTATGCACCCTGCCCAAAGAGAGACTGAAATATGCAAGTTGGAAACATTGCAAAAATATACTTACAGACACAAAGGGGAAGGCTATTTACTTTGAAGCTCTGCAGAGAGCCCAAACTCTGAAGGAGGCAGAAAATAAGAATGGAGATCAGGAGATGTGGGACAAAACAGAAGAGCAGCCTATGTAACTGGCCATATGCTGCCTTGCTAAGACTACGGGCAGTAGATAGCCTATTGTTTAAAGATAAATTCAATGGGTCCCTTTTGAATGCACTGTGTTTGTGGGAACATTCACTCCCCTTGCTCTCCCCCTGGCTGTGCCACTGAGGGAAAGGTGATCCTCAAGAGCCAGAAAGTCTCTCTTGTGCACTGTCCTTGTATCAGAGTACATATTAACATGCTGGAACATTAGCATAAATGCCACTGGCAACTAAATGAATGTTATTGCATGGAAATACATGATGTTTGTATTAAAGCGAAAACAAGAAAGAAAAAGTAGATATCCTTCCAAGTAGGTTAAAAATGAATAAAATATATTAAGTGTTGGGAAAAAAAATAACTTACATACATTTATTTATTTATTATGACACTTAGGGGTCAACTTACTAAGCCTTGGATGGTGATAAAGCACACTGAGATAAAGTGCCAGCCAACCAGCTCCTAATTGTCAGCTTTCAAATGCAGTCTGTGACATGCCAGGTAGTTGCTGATTGGCTAGTACTTTATCTCCGTACACTTTATCTCCATCCAAGGCTTTGTAAATAGACCCCTTAATAACTGCTCAGGACCTGTCACAATAGACTCTGCATGAATGCTGTTGATTACTCTGATGTTATTACCTGCCAGCATTGGTATTAAGGGGGGTACACACGGAGCGATGTTCAGCTCATTTCTAAGCAATCTGACTAGATTGCTTAGAACATTGCTCCATGTGTAGGGGTGCCGGCGACTGCGATGCGCGGTCCCGTGCTACGCTATCGCTGGTGCTAGATTGGCCTGCATGCAGGCACAATCTAGCAGGTCACTCATTTCACCACTAAATGAAATGAGTGGCCCCGTGTCCGACCCCCTCCTCGCTCAGCACATCGCGCTGTGCTGAGCGAGGGGGAGAGATGTGTGCTGAGTGGTCTGTGCTAGACTGCTCAGCACACATCTCTGGGGAAATCTCCCCATCAGTACGGCCCTTTACACTACAGAAATTATCAGATTAGAGGTCCCCACTTATATAATGTAAGTGATAGACGCTGCAGAATAAATGTAGCAATATGTTTGTGGGGTTCCAGACAATGCATAAAAACAAAAAGGGGCAACCCAAGGCTAGATGCATACACACGGAGAGATTTTGACTATGGGGGTAATTCAGACCTGATCGCTCACTAGCTGTTTTTTTTTTTGCAGTCCTGCGTTTGCATAGTCGCCGCCTATCGGGGAGTGTATCTTACCTGTGCAAGTGTGCGATCGCATGTGCAGCCGAGCAGTACAAAAAGATCTTGTGCAATTTCTCAGTAGCACAGGACTTACTCAGCCGCTGCGATCACTTTAGCGTGTCCGGGACCGGAATTAACGTCAGACACCCACCCTGCAAATGCTTTGGAATGCCTGCGTTTTTTCAAACACTCCCAGAAAACGGTCAGTTGCCACCCACAAATACCTTCTTCCGGTCAATCTCCTTGCGATCGCCCGTGCGAATGGATTCTTCGCACAAACCCATCGCTGAGTGGTGATCCGCATTGTACCAGTACGATGCACCTGCGCATTGCGGTGCATATGTATGCACAGTTTTGACCTGATCGCAGCGATGCAAAAAATGCTAGCAAGTAATTAGGTCAGATTTTGACTAACTTTGCAATAGATTTTGGCTATGGCGATTTTGACTATGTCATTTAAACAGGGGGATGAGTGGGGTTTAGGTTTAAGCACACTCAAGGGAGGGGTTAGGGTATGGGTGGGGGAGGTTAGGGCAAGGCTGCAGAGAGGGGGGGTTAGGGTTAGGCACTAAGGGGGCGGGATAGGTTTAGGCTTCGGGAAAGGGGGGGTTTAGGTTTAGGCTGTGGGTAAGGGGGGGCTAGGGTGAAGCTGCAGAGTGGGAGGGTAAGGGGTAGTGGAGGGAGGTTAGAGTACTCTCTGCACTCTTGTCGGTATTGCTGCGATTGGAATGCCGGTGTCGGTATACTGAATGAAGGCATCCCGACAGACGACTTTTTGGACACTCGGTACAGCTACTGGGATTCGAGTCATGCTGCCTGTAATTTATGTGCTGAGTGATCAACTTCAGTGACACTTACTGTGCTGGCTGTAGTTGCTGGTTACTGCAAAGACAGTCAGCACAGTGAGTGTCACTGAAGTTGATCACTCAGCAAATAAATTACAGGCAGCATGACTCAAATCCCAGTGACTGTACCGAGTGTCCTGTATGCTGAACAGCCAACCAACATTGTCACATTCTCGCACCCCCCCCCACCACCACCACCACCCCGTGCAACACTTTTGTAGTGTTTTCCAACCTGTTTACTGGTGCCATGCGGCCACCATCTCCACCTTCCCAACATTGGATATCACCTTCACCTGAACTATGGGTATCTATACACCTCTTTCTGGCCTCCATACAGAGATATGAGCAGCCCCCAGCCACCACCGCAAGTCCAACCACACACTCCTAGGCTCCTCACCCTTCCCTACAACACTTACGCTGTCACCAGCGCTCACCTCCCGCCCGCAGAACAGTGTAGCGCAGAGCCGTCTTCACTCTCTGCCTGGCCCCCGTGAAGCCACTGCACGTGACCAGGAGGGGGAGGTGGCACCGCCAGGGGACTGGTAAGGCTGCACCTCCTCTTTTTACAGACAGGAAATGCAGCCTCCGCGCACTGAGCTAAACAAAATGGGTGGTGAGGAGTGGCTGTAATGAATCAGATTGCTGGGTAAAATCGCTGGGGACAGAAAATATGAGTGATTTGAACTAACTTTTCCAGCTAAACAAAATTGACTTGCCTGCACAGTCTATTTTTCCCAGCGATAGAGACCTGGCGGGCACGGGCATCGCTATCGCTGGCTGTGTACACACAGCGATATGCAGTAACTTTCTAAGCGATTTTGACTATATAGTCCAAATCGCCCAGCCATATCGCTCCGTGTGTACACATAAGAGCATTCTTTCCTATTTTCATAGAAATATAGAAATAAAATAATAGAAGATCAAACAGTATACCAACACATTGCACTTATAAATAAACATAGTGAAATGTAATTGGCTAGATTACAAAAAAATATTTCTGTGGAAAACTACTTTAGGTGAAAATGTGAAATTTAAAGTGCTTATATGGGGGTAAAAATCATGAGGTCCAGAAAAAGTTATTAATAAACTCATATGACTTACAGATGTACTGTAGCTGTGTGATTAGGGACATGTGAGATGGCAAAATATACGGCTGGAGGTAATCGTCTCACCTGGTCCCAATCAGCCAGCTGTATAACATATACTGTACAGTATATGTCATTTTTACCCCACACTGCAAAACACAGACATGGATGCTGTATACATTCAGATTTGACAATAAGCTATTAGCATCTGTGCATCTAGGTTATTTATTCTGGAATGTTAAAAAAGGTGACTCTGGTACTGGTGAGATAAGAGTGCAAGTCATACAATTTAGATTTGAATTAAATAATTTCCACCTAATATACAAGTGCTAGGTATCTCAAATACACCTGTTGTTTCCCAGGTGTTGAAATGTACAAAATAAAGAGATATGGGGTGAAGGGGGGAGGATGTAATAGGGTGTGAGAATCAGTAAGTGAGAGATCTTGGTAAAATTCTTCTGTTTTTTTAAAGAGGCAATCATTTATATGGAAAAACCAAGTTGATTTTGACATGTACATGAGTGCCACTTTAAAAAAAAAACCAGAAGAATTTTACCAAGATCTCTCACTTTCTGATTCTCACACCCTATTACATTTCCCCATGGCATCCAATTATTAGAAGAGTTGGGAACCAGTTACAGATATGAAGGATCAGGAGGAATTTCCCTTCCCTAGCAGGGAAGTTATAAGTATTTTTTTTCTTTTCTGGTAATAAACCAGGTGAAGGATTTATGGGTATAAAAATGGTGAACTTCACTCTGCTTCCGCTGGGCCTTGGCTATTAGGCAACAGGCAATAGCAAGAATGTGAGAGACCAATTTAGCCAAATGGCTATCAACATGTTGTAGTAAACATTGAGCTGGAAGCCACATTCTCTATGATCTTCTCTCAGCAGGTCCCAGATACCTCTTCAAATCTTTTACATCCTTTCATCTATGTCCTAGAAGAGTACCAAGAATTATAGAATACAGAAGGGAAATAAAGCTTTTATTGTAAAGGTGAGATTTCTCAAACGGAGAAAATTAGGGCAAGAGTCCACGCGACAGAGTTTTTTTTAGAAGTGGAGATGTTGCCCATAGCAACCAATCAGATCCTACTTATCATTAATCTAGCACAGGGGTGTCAAACTTGCAGCCCCTCCTTTTGTGGCCACATTGGCAAGGGTTAACTTGGGGCGGAACCGCATCCCCGGCGTTCCACCTCTGTCCACCCACGATGATGTTGCCTCAGTGTCTGCACCGCCCACCGGCACCCACGAATCATGGCCAGCGGGGGCGTTTTAAGAGAGAAGGAGGCCCGTGTGCAGACTTCTGCATCAGGGGCCCCCTCCTCTCTGACTGTTGCACAGGTTTTAATACTTACCTCTCCAGAGTACCCCGGCGGTGCCATCCTTCTCCGCAGCGGCAATAGAGTCTGACCACAGACTCTGTTGTGCATGCACAAACCTTCGGGAACACAGCGCTGCGGCCATTTTCCCAAAGATTTTCCTAATGTGCATGCACAAAACTACGGAAAAATGGTTGCTGTGCCATCTTTCCGGAGTTTTCAGCGTATAAATCCAGTGATACTGCCATATATGTCCAGTGGTACTGCCATATAAACCCAGTGGTACTGTCATATAAATCCAGTCCAGTGATATTGCCATATATGTCCAGTGGAACTGCCATATAATTCCAGTGATACTGCCGTATAATTCCAGTGGTACTGGCATATAAATCCAGTGGTACTGGCATATAAATCCAGTCCAGTGATACTGCCGTATATGTCCAGTGGTACTGCCATATAATTCCAGTGATACTGCCGTATAATTCCAGTGGTACTGGCATATAAATCCAGTGGTACTGGCATATAAATCCAGTCCAGTGATACTGCCATATATGTCCAGTGGTACTGCCATATAATTCCAGTGATACTGCCGTATATGTCCAATGGTACTGGCGTATTTGTCCTTTCCAGTGATACTGCTATATATGTCCAGTGATACAACCGTATATGTCCAGCGGTACTGCCATATAAATTCAGTGATACTGCCGTATATGTCCAGTGATACTGCCGTATTTGTCCAGTGATACTGCCGTATATGTCCAGTGGTACTTGCGTATTTGTCCTTTCCAGTGATACAGCTGTATATGCCCAGTGATACAGCCGTATATGTCCAGCGGTACTACCGTATTAATTCAGCGATACTGCCGTATATGTCCAGTGATACTGCGTATATGTCCAGTGGTACTGCCGTATAAATCCAGTGGTACTGGCGTATAAATCCAGTCCAGTGATACTGCCATATATGTCCAGTGGTACTGCATATATGTCCAGTAATACTGCCGTATAAATCCAGTGGTACTGACGTATAAATCCAGTCCAGTGATACTGCCGTATATGTCCAGTGGTACTGCTGTACAAACCCAGTGATACCGCAGTATATGTCCAGTGGTACTGCCGTATAAATATAGTCCAGTGATACTGCCGTATATGTCCAGTGGTACTGCTGTATAAATCCAGTGATGATAATGCCGTATAATTCCAGTTGTACTGGCGTATAAGTCCAGTGATACTGCCGTATATGTCCAGTGATACTGCCGTATATGTCCAGCGGTACTGCCGTATAATTCCAGTGATACTGCCATATATCTCCAGTAATACTGCCGTATATGTCCAGTGGTACTGCCGTATAATTCCAGGGGTACTGTCGGGTAATTCCAGTGATACTGACATATAATTACAGTGGTACTGGCATATAATTCCAGTGGTACTGACGTATAAATCCAGTCCAGTGATACTGCCGTATATGTCCAGTGGTACTGCCGTATAATTCCAGTGGTACTGCCGTATAATTCCAGTGATACTGCCGTATAATTCCAGTGGTACTGGCGAATAAGTCCAATTGTACTGGCGTATAAATCCAGTCCAGTGATACTGCCGTATATGTCCAGTGGTACTGCCATATAATTCCAGTGAAATTACCGTATATGTCCAGTGGTACTGCCGTATATGCCCACTGGTACTGGCATATTTGTCCTTTCCAGTGATACTGCTGTATATGTTCAGTGATACAGCCGTATATGTCCAGCGATACTGCCATATAAATTCAGCGATACTGCCGTATATGTCCAGTGATACTGCCGTATATGTCCAGTGATACTGCCGTATATGTCCAGTGGTACTGCTGTATAAATCCAGTGATGATAATGCCGTATAATTCCAGTTGTACTGGCATATAAGTCCAGTGATACTGCCGTATATGTCCAGTGATACTGCCGTATATGTCCAGCGGTACTGCCGTATAATTCCAGTGATACTGCCATATATCTCCAGTAATACTGCCGTATATGTCCAGTGGTACTACTGCCGTATAATTCCAGGGGTACTGTCGTGTAATTCCAGTGATACTGACATATAATTACAGTGGTACTGGCATATAATTCCACTGGTACTGACGTATAAATCCAGTCCAGTGATACTGCCGTATATGTCCAGTGGTACTGTCGTATAATTCCAGTGGTACTGCCGTATAATTCCAGTGATACTGCCGTATAATTCCAGTGGTACTGGCATATAATTCCAGCAGTACTGGCATATAAATCCAGTCCAGTGATACTGCCATATATGTCCAGTGGTACTGCCATATAATTCCAGTGATACTGCCATATATGTCCAGTGGTACTGCCGTATAAATCCAGTGGTATGGTCATATAAATCCAGTCCAGTGATACTGCAGTATATGTCCATTGGTACTGCCATATAATTCCAGTGATACTGCCGTATAATTCCAGTAATACTGGCGAATAAGTCCAGTTGTACTGGCGTATAAATCCAGTCCAGTGATACTGCCGTATATGTCCAGTGGTACTGCCATATAATTCCAGTGAAATTACCGTATATGTCCAGTGGTACTGCCGTATATGTCCACTGGTACTGGCATATTTGTCCTTTCCAGTGATACTGCTGTATATGTTCAGTGATACAGCCGTATATGTCCAGCGATACTGCCATATAAATTCAGCGATACTGCCGTATATGTCCAATGATACTGCCGTATATGTCCAGTGATACTGCCGTATATGTCCAGTGGTACTGCTGTATAAATCCAGTGATGATAATGCCGTATAATTCCAGTTGTACTGGCGTATAAGTCCAGTGATACTGCCGTATATGTCCAGTGATACTGCCGTATATGTCCAGCGGTACTGCCGTATAATTCCAGTGGTACTGGCGTATAATTCCAGCAGTACTGGCATATAAATCCTGTCCAGTGATACTGCCATATATGTCCAGTGGTACTGCCATATAATTCCAGTGATACTGCCATATATGTCCAGTGGTACTGCCGTATAAATCCAGTGGTATGGTCATATAAATCCAGTCCAGTGATACTGCAGTATATGTCCAGTGGTACTGCCATATAATTCCAGTGATACTGCCGTATAATTTCAGTGGTACTGGCAAATAAGTCCAGTTGTACTGGCGTATAAATCCAGTCCAGTGATACAGCCGTATATATGTCCAGAGATACTGCCATATAAATTCAGCGATACTGCCGTATATGTCCAGTGATACTGCCGTATATGTCCAGTGATACTGCCGTATATGTCCAGTGGTACTGCCGTAAAAATCCAGTGGTACTAGCGTTTAATTCCAGTCCAGTGATACTGACGTATATGTCCAGTGGTACTGCTGTGTAAATTGAGTGATACTGCCGTATATGTCCAGTTTTACTGACGTATAAATCCAGTGGTACTGTCGTATAAATTCAGTCCAGTGATACTGCCGTATATGTCCAGTGGTACTGCTGTATAAATCCAGTGATACTGCTGTATAATTCACAGTGGTACTGGCGTTTAAGTCCAGTGATATTGTCGTATAATTCCAGTGGTACTGGCGTATAAGTCCATTCCAGTGGTGTTGTCTTGTCCTGCATCAGTCCAGTGGTGGTGTCTTGTGCTGCCATAAGTCCAGTAGTGGTGGTGTGCTGTATATTATTTACTCCAAATAAAATGGTTATATACATTACTTATATTATTATCCAAATCATTTTTACAGGGTTTGCTCTGTGTGTTGTAGGGGTACGCTCGCCTGTGCTGCATATTATTATAATAGCTCCAAATAAAAGGGTTATTATTATCCAAATTCATTTTACAGGCTTTGCCGTGTATGTGTGTGTATGGTTTAGGGGTATGCTCTCCTGTGCCACCAATATTGTGCGTGTATTACATCTAGGCAAATTCCAGCACATCCCATGTTGTTTGTGCCGCACACTTGTGTCACTTAGCTTAGTCATACAGCTACCTAAGTGCACCTCTTTTTCTTCTTTGCATGATGTGCTGTTTGGGGCCTAGTTTTTTTAAGTGCCATCCTGTCTGCCATTGCAGTGCCACTCTGTCACTGACCTGGGTTGGGGATGTTGTGGACTCGGGGGTTCTTCCGATGGTCGGGAATAGGAACCACAGGTGGGTCGGAGCAGGGATGGTCGGATATAGGATTTCCTCATACAAGACTCTAATAGTTAGGTTTGGTAAAAGAATGCTGAGGAACTTTATTAAAGAAAGGGAGCAACACCGCGGCACATGAAAGAGCGTGAACTTGTAGGCAATGTCAAAAAGTTACTGAAGAATTCATGATCAATGATAAAGGACACTGAAGAATTTGTGAGCAATGTTTAAAGACACTGATGAATGAAGAACTTGTGAGCGATGGTAAATGACACTGAAGAATTGGTGAGCGGTGTTTAAAGACACTGATAAATGAAGAACTTGTGAGCGATGGTAAATGACACTGAAGAATTGGTGAGCGGTGTTTAAAGACACTGATGAATGAAGAACTTGTGAGTGATGGTAAATGACACTGAAGAATTGGTGAGCGGTGTTTAAGGTCACTGATGAATGAAGAACTTGTGAGCGATGGTAAATGACACTGAAGAATTGGTGAGCGGTGTTTAAGGACACAGATGAATGAAGAACTTGTGAGCGATGATAAATGACACTGAAGAATTGGTGAGCGGTGTTTAAGGACTCTGATGAATGAAGAACTTGTGAGCGATGATAAATGACACTGAAGAATTGGTGAGCGGTGTTTAAGGACTCTGATGAATGAAGAACTTGTGAGCGATGGTAATTGACACTGAACGCTGGAAGCACTAAGGTTGGTTCGGCCCGCAGGCCTTGCTGAATCCAGGGAGCGCTGGCAATTGCACTGCAGAGTAACACACTAGTTGCTCGGATCACTGGAGACTGTGCTGCAGGAAGGCACCCTGAATGCTAGATGCAAAGGAGTATAGCTGCTGGGAAACACACTGCGTACGGGAACTCTGGCATCCACTTCGGAAAAGAGACAATACTCAGGCACCGAGGCTCTGTCCGGCGTCTGACTTTGAATCTCCCGCCTCCGCTGGATTGGCGGAACAGTCTGATGACGTCACCTGCTCCCCGCCCACGTGATGCCGGGTGTCATGGTGGCGCCCCTGCCCCGGAGAACCGCCGGGAGCCGCGCCAGCCAGACGCCGGAGCCCGTGGACCACCGAAGGTGGAGGCCGCAACACAGACCAGCAATCACGCAGGGGTAAGTGCGGCGAACGCCGCCTCTGGCGTGTGACACACTCCTAGATAGGCCAGGTGTTTGTGCCACACACTTGCTGCACTTAGCTTAGCCATCGAGCTACCTAATTGCACCTCTTTTTCTTGTTTGCATCATGTGCTGTTTGGGACCTATTTTTTAAATATGCCATCCTGTCTGCCACTGCAGTGCCACTCCTAGATGGGCCAGGTGTTTGTGCCGCACACTTGTGTCATTTAGCTTAGTCATCCAGCCATCTCAGTGCAACCTTTCATCCTAAAAACAATATTGTGAAGTGTGAGGTGTTCAGAATAGACTGGAAATGAGTGGAAATTAATGTTATTGAGGTTAATAATATCGTAGGATCAAAATTACCCCCAAATTATGTGATTTTAGCTGTTTGTTTTTTTGTTTTTTTCCAAAAATCATCCAGATCCAAAACCAAAACACGAAAGGGTGGTTTTGGCAAAACCAATCCAGATCCAAAACACGAAAAGTTCCCACCTCACATCTTTAATTTAAATGCATCTACTTCTGGTAGAAATTAG
Source organism: Pseudophryne corroboree (assembly GCF_028390025.1). Taxonomy (NCBI): domain Eukaryota; kingdom Metazoa; phylum Chordata; class Amphibia; order Anura; family Myobatrachidae; genus Pseudophryne; species Pseudophryne corroboree. Next base: position 546,508,562 of record NC_086449.1, read on the forward strand.
ACATCTGTTCTTGTAACTGGTATTTCTGGTTTTGGAATATTATCCAGCATCCCAAAGCATGTAAGGATTTGATCCAACCAATTTAAAAAGATGAAGCAGAATATTTATTAAAGTTATTCTTTTTAATTAAATCTGAATATTTAATTGTTATTTTTTTTATCCATGATCATGACATTTAGAGCAGCTTTTTAAAGCCCCATATAAATATTATTGTTGACACATACTGTAGTACCTACTTCAAGCAACTATTGAAATATTCTAGCTACTCAAAGGACCTGGGGCCCTGAGTGCACATCCAAGCTCACCGCCTGTGTATCCTTTGCTGCTATTTATACATACAAGCTATAAAGTTGCAATAAATTATTAAGCACCTTTTGGTTCATATTGGGGTTGACATTGCACAAAAGTTTCAACACTTTATTTAAAAATTAGTCATGAAACAAATAAATAATAGAGATGTGAGGTCGATATTATTCTTATGAACAATTTACTGAGATCTCTACTTTGTATCTCTGTCATCTCGCAAATAAAATTTACAGTATTTAAAAAAAAAATAGAGATGTGAGGTTTGGTTTTCCTAAAATACGAACACATCCGAACTTAGGTATTCCGAGTCTAATTGAATCCCAGTTTTAAATCACTTCGGGGTTCTGTGTGGAACAAAGTCTCGGCTCGGGTTTGTTGTCATTTCGGAGATTGAGTTTTAAAACTGAAAGGGTTTTGGAATGCATGTTAACAGGTCTAAATTACATGATGTATGCTGTTTTTATCAATTTTGTATTTATTTTTTTAACAAAGTTTATTGATTTTTATTGATTTTAAAGGGATCCAAAACCGAACCAAAAACCAAATCCGAACTAAAATAATTGAGGTTTGCCAAAACAAAAAAACAAAACTTGATGATAAATTAGAGCCAAAAGCAAAACATGGGGTTCCACGCACATTTATAATAAATAATAATAATAATAATAATAATAATAATAACAACACCCATGATAACAAAAACTTTCTTTTCAAAAATGACCTGGAACAGACCCACTTCTTTCCCAAATCCAGCCAAATCTCATCCTAACCTCTGTCCCATGCTCGGTCTACCCCATCTGTGTCACCCCTGTCTGTCTGCCTCTCCCCTTTAGAATGTAAGCTCTCACGAGTAGGCCCCTCTTCCCTCATGTGCTTATTCTTTTCTTACTTTAATAATCCTCAAATGCCCAATTCCTGCAGTTTTTTGGCCACTTTGGAACTTATCTCTATGTCGTTTACTGGTGTAGTCATGCTTAGTTACCCTGTACTTGTCCTATATTGTCTTCAACTGTAAGTCACTGTTTTCCTGTTTTGATTATGTGCATATGTACTCTGTAATTGGGCGCTGCGGAACCCTTGTGGCGCCATATAAATAAAGGATAATAATAATTATAATAATAATAACAGTCAGGTGTCAGGTTCTAGAAACATGCCAAGAAATCTATGTTTTTCTTACTATGTTGATAGGTACCTTAGTTAATTTGTTCTATTTTTCTTATTGGGCATTTGGTAAAGGCCTAAGATCTATACTGTATATAGTCTGTACCTGTGCTTGTCCACATAGTTAACAGCTTTAAAATCGGATGATACAGCAAAATATCTAGTGAATCACTTCAATAAACAGAGGGAGGAGTGATTGTCAGGTTGCATATATCTTGGGGACCCATGTCTTAGAGACCCAAACCCAGTGGTGTAGCATGGGAAGAGCAGCTGAGCTTGTGCTCAGGGCAGCAGTGCTTCACCAGCGTTAATCTATTTTCATACTCAGCTGTTAGTATAAAGTACTGAGGCTGCAGCACATGCATGGGTGGGTGCATTTAGTCAGTTGGGAAGCTCCACACTTGCAAACCCATATGCTAGCCACTAACACTTTGCATCATCATGATTCCACACATGGCTGTCAGCAAATCATGGTATTCCTCAACATTGGTGTGGCCTTGTGATTCATAGCACCAAACCCACTGCACCTCCCAAGTTCTCATTAGTGAGACAAGCCCAAGCCATACTTGCCTACCTGCCCCTCTCCATGAGGGAGAAAATGCTCTGTTCCTGGAATTTCCTGGTAATGTATGATTGCCATCACCTGTGGTGAGCTAGTTAATTGATAAGAAAGGTGTTTCACCACAGGTGATGGCAATCATACATTACCAGGAAAGTCCAGGAACAGAGGATTTTCTCCCTCATGGAGAGGGTCAGGTAGGCAAGTATGGCCCAAGTCAGGGTCATAGGCAGAGGTTCAGAACAGGAGGCAAGCCAGGGTGGGTACACAGAGGTTCAGTCACAATGTTATTAGTACAATGCTGGAGTATATACAGAAGATCAGATACTCTGGTACCAGTACTGTGCTCAAAGTAGGTTTTTATATAGTCAGGGAAACCAAACCTGGTACTAAATTGATGTCAGGAATCAGCTAACAAATGTATATTTAGTGTAATGCAGCACATCTACTTCTAAATGGTGAAAGATACATGTGTTATATACATTTTCCCCATTGGGTAATAAAGAGAGGCCCTTACAAACATTTGCTTACAATATATCTAATTTTGTCCCTGGACCTGCTCATTGTAATATGGTATAAAATGCACAGGAGGGCACTATACTGTTACATAATATGATGGGGGGGAACTGTAATGTGGCACAATATGAAGTGAAGGCTCTATAGTTTGGCATAATATGAACATAGAGACACAGTATGTTATAATGTAAATTGAGGGTACTGTGTTGCATTGTGTTACTGGCAGGCCTACAATGTGACATAATGTGAACTAGGGCACTACTGTGGTTCATAAAATAAACTAAGGCACTACTATGGGGCATAACATTAACAAATGCTGTGGAGAGGTATCTCTCTAGAAGCATTGGGACAGGGGCCCCTTCAAAATGTTGCTATGGGGCCCACAAAGTACTGACTATGCCCTTGCTAGGACACTATCCTGGAATGTTCTTTACGAGGTCAGGTACATCCCACTGCTGCCAAGCCCCCCAGTTGTATTATGATAAATATTAGTATTGCAAGGCAGATACTGCCCCATCCAACTTTACAATGTAAATGTAGTTTTATATTCTTAGTGCTTAGCTGACTATATCTAGTATTAAAAAATAATGATACATTATTAGTATTAGCGTTGTCTGAATTATTAACAAAATGTAGAAATAATTATTAAATAGTAACAGTGTAAAACTGTGTACGTGCCTAGGCCATGCCATCGTATATATTATACTCTCTGTTACAGTGCATTTTCTACATAAGTATAATTCACCCGACCAGAAAACTATGGCGTTCTGTAGGTAATTAATTGTTCTTACAGTGACACATAACATTGAAAAGGATAGGTATTTTCCATATATCACAGGAACATCATGTGCAACAGGGTAACTATGCTTCCCATTTACTTTTAACAGGGGTATTTTAATTGCTCAGAATGCCCAAGTGTTACGTTAATAAGGATAGCAAAATGATGTCTGATCATCTGCCAAGTTATTCTCTAGTCAAGGTAATCACTCTAAAACCTGCATGAATCTTACTTAACAAGCCCCCACTAGTGAGTGAAACCCGTCTCTAATTGCTCTGTCCGCGTCTGAAGCTAATTAGTTGACACCTGATAATGTTCTTGCAGATAATTGTAAACAGTACAACTGGTAACAAAAATGGCTGGGAAGCTAAGAAATATAGTGCACGCTGAGAAGAGGTATTACCTTAACAAATATTTTGACATCTCCCTTCTGTTTGGTCTAATAGTTGGAAGACAGCATGGTTTCTGGCCTAATCTGAGATGTGTTAATTCTTTCAATCCGCCATTACACTCTTGTTAGTATGCATCTAATTGACAAAGATTAGCCCATGGGAAAACAAAGGTTAGATGATCTACTTTAAATTGGTGGCTAATAGCTGATCTACTATCGCAGTGAAAACGTCTCTACACTATTTTCTGAGTCTATTTATCGAGCACCAAATTAGAGGGATTCTGACAATTTTAGGTGTCTATTTTTACTTGGGCAATACTGATTTATTATTATAATAATTTTTCTTTTAGATTTTTATGTTGCAAAAGTTTTAATCCCAATAAAATAAGAAATTTTGTTTAATTTAATGTTAACCATTTAATGTTAATTAAATATCTAGAAATAACAAACAATTACAGTGCAAAACAACATATATTGGGCCCGATTCAGACCTGATCACTGCTGTGCATTTTTCGCACAGCGGCGATTATCGAACTACTGCGCATGCGTATGCACCACAAAGTGCACGCACATTGCCAAACAGCGACAGGATGATTCGAAAAATTTAGATCTCACGGCTGTTGGCAAGGTGATTGACAGGAAGAGGCCGTTTATGGGTGGTAACTGGCCGTTTTCAGGGCGTGTCTGGAAAAACGCAGGCGTTCCCAAGCATTTTCAGGGAGGGTGTGTGATGTCAGTTCTGACCCCGATCAACCTGATTTTTTCACATTGGAGGAGTAAGTATTGAGCTATGCACAGACTGCACACACTGCACAGAATGGGAAAAACATTTGATGGTGAGTGTGATGTGAACGGTTTTGCAGCTGTCCTCTGACTGAGGGGATTTTTCACACAGCGTACACATGCAATCGCACACTTGCATGGGACAAATTTTTACTCCCCGTGGGCAGCGACAATCTGATCGCAGGACAGTGTAATTTGCAGCACAGCGATCAGGTCTGAATCGGGCACTTAGTACATTATTAATTAAAACAGGCTTGTACTACCTTTTCCTGTCTGAAAGTTACATTATGAGATAGTGCACATTTATAAACTAACTAGGATTGACTTCAGCAAAAGAGGAACCTTCATGCTGTTATGCTATATTTCACTTATGCCATACCTATTATAATCATCATCATCACCATAAGAACAGATGTGTGTGCACTGCCATAAAACATATGTCTGTATTTGGAGTGTATTTGAAGCACATGGGACAGTATGTTTAAAAACAAGGTCTGCCTTTGGACAAATCCTTCCCTCTATGTGGCAGTCCTCCCCTCTCTGCATGAATTGAAAACAATTTGGAGATTCTACCACACAGTGATATAGGGGGACATTTACTAAGCAGTGATAAGAGTTGAGAAGTGAGCCAGTGGAGAAGTTGCCCAAGTGCAACCAATCAGCACTGAAGTAACGTCTATAATTTGCATACTATAAAATTATACAGAGCTGCTGATTGGTTGATGGGGCAACTTCTCCACTAGCTCACTTCTCCGCTCTTATCACTGCTTAGTAAATGTTCCCCTTAGTGAGAGGATACACAACATAAAAAGAAGCAGATGCTCAAGTGTGGCTAGATCTTTTTAATGTTGATTTTTATTTCATGATACAATATAAAAATAATGGCAATTATTATTAATCATCTTATTATATTTTGGGGTAAATGAATTCATTATTTCTGATGTTTCTAATGTATAATGGTGACATATCCAGATGCATCAAGACAAGATTTCTCATCAATGGGTTACGTTATGACACAATGAATGGCTGCAAATCATATTACACACATATGTAAACTGGAAGTTAGTGCCTTTAGATTTTAATTTAATTGATTTTTAAAAGGCTGGTCCACTTAGGATCATGCTTACTGTGCTTAGTAGTATAGTGAAGGTCTCTCTTCTGTGAGGGGTCATGACAATATAAACATGATTTGTTTTCTTATTTCCATGTATTCTTTGAACATGCCAAAACCTCCAGAGTCCAGACTAAGGGCTTTTGCTGCCCGGCAGGGATCTGTCATATACAGTAAATGTCAAATGTATGTGTCTTCAGCCATACAGCACCAAAGGCAGTCTATTGTCAGAGATACTGTCATTATTTGTATCTGTACAAAGTCATATGGCAAGATACTAGTGGCTCCATAAGCCTTTACAACAATCACTTATCATCTGTGCCCTTTGTTTATGCCAAAGGTATGAACTTGCGGATTTAGCTAATAAATGAGGAATATGCCAACAATGATCTAGGAAAGAGTTAAAAGCAAATAGACAAAATGCATATAAAAACAATCTGTATTAAACCCCATAAATACAGAGATGCACATTATTGTTTCTTGTCAATGGACTGTTTAATAGTAAATAGTGTTTAAACACAGCATGTCTTGCACATTGTTACTTGAGTAAAGAAACCTTTTTGTATTCTGCAACCCATGCTAATCCTTGTTACATTTTTATTTATATATATATATATATATGTATATATATATATTTTTTATTATTATTTTTTTTTTTTGGGGGGGGGGTTATTTCAGGAGAGAAAAATAAGATTTACTATGAGTTTAGTAGACTAATGAGGAGGTAAATAGGGATTTTGTGATCTATTTTATTTTGCTATGTTATAAATATATTATATTTAGATTATTATATTTATTATATTTTAATACAACAGAAGTCATAATTAAGTTGATACTGAAAATTGCGATGTCTGTACTCTTGCCATATTAAACTATGTTCACTGAGCTGTAACTAAGGGTCTGGATGCTCCAGGCAAAGTAAAAGACTTGACGCCCCTTTCCCTAAACATCCATATAATATTTGCTTATAACTTCCCCATCCGTGCTGTATGGGCATATTATTATTATTAGGGGGAGGCGGGACCATAGGTGTTTCTATAATGGGTGCAGTGTGTGCGGTGCACATGGGCCCCTGGGTCCTGGGGGGCACACACTGCACCCATATAATATACTTACCCCTCCGGGGCAAAAAAAAGAGAATGCAAGGTGGGCATGGCCTAAGTTAGAGTGTAGAGAGGGGGGCCTGACCTTGAAGCGGAAATATTAAAAAGTGGGCATTACCTTGTGTAGTCCATTAGCTCCAAGCAACATGAAGGCAGTACTGCACCAAGCGGTCCTTTGCACAGTATTGGTTTGGACAGAGAAGGGATCTTCTAAAGCACCAGTCACATCCCCCCATGACCTAGTCATGCTCCCTCCACCTAGGAAAACAGATTATATTACGCCATTTTATACTCCCCAGAATGATGTTCTGTAGGGTATAGTCAGAACTACATAAGCTTTCTCCGTACTAACAATACCAGTGCAAGAAGGTCAGTAATACCACTGTCACACAGAAAAGTGTGAATATCCCAGCTTTTACCTAGCTGGAGTTCCAGGTCATTTTGCCGATCCAAGCCTTAACCCACTCTCACACAGGAAAGTAAATTACCAGATGAAGCAGTTGTAATCAGTCATTTGCCAATCAACCTAGGTTTTTCTCCTGTGAGAAAGGATCAAATATCTTCATTAACAAGCCGAGTAATTGTATTTGACGTCATAGCAAAGTATTTTTCTGCACTAACTGCAGCAGTGCATTATGATGATTCAATGGTCTATATGTACTTTAAAGGAACATAACAGTACCAAGGAGCGTAGTGCAGATTGTGACACATTTTTCAAGAATCTACCATTGCATGTATTCTAATAAAAGTACGTAATTACTAATAAGAGAGAGCGTGAGATTTGAATTCTTTATAGCACTAGATTCCCCTGCTTTTACTTATCACTTGTTTTTAGGTATTCTAATAACAGATAAAAGATGCTGATTTGACTAAAAGCAATTAGCACAAATTCTAGGATGCATTCTAATGTTGCCGTTTTAATTAAATATTTGCAATGTTACAACGCCTCCTAATTTTTTAATAAACAAACGTGTAAATATAAATAGTGATGATCACTTGGACTCTTGAATCTTGAGCTTGTACAAAGCCTTGGAGAATGATAAAGTGGATAGAGATAAAGTATCAACAAATCAGCTCCTAATTGTCATTTTTCAAACCCAGCCTGTAACATGGCATTTAGGAGCTGATTGGCTGGTACTTTATCCCTCTCCATGTTATCACTCTGTAAGGCTTAGTATATTTTCCCCTTAACCTATTACTACTATATGCCTACTGAGTACAATATTTGCAATTGTCCTTACATTATCAACTTAAAGGCATTTTGCTATAAAACGTATTTTCATTTCCTGCTGCATTAAAATTAGAACACTGACATTATTGACATGTGCAATAACATGTATTTTTTTCAAATTCCAATTAGCTGCTTTGCAAGTTCAACACTAGTTTTCTTCTAAAGTATATTAAATAAAAAAATAAAGAACATCAGATCTAAGAAACCACATAGCATAATACTGTTATGTATGGAGCATAATATGCGCAAAAATTCAAGAATACCACTGACAAAGCTTAACAGGATTCATAATGCATAAAGAATGCCTAAATAGGGATTCATAACCTAAATCATTCTGTTATTTTCCAAGTCGCTATATTACTATTTCCCAAGTGAATATGGCAGCAGCCACAGCCTTTATCCACTGTTGGTTTACAGTAATCACTTATGCCATAGTGCAGATTATGTCATGAATAGTGTCCCAGGCATTCAGTACAAGGAGTCATACGTGTGGGGGTGAAGTCAAGTGTGTGGGACTATGTAAGTCAGTGAGACAGCCACTCACAATTATCCAACACATTTCTTTCTATGTGGTGAACTTCTTCAAGACCAGATGTTGGTTGTAATTGTTGCTTTGATCTCCAAGTTATCTCATCTGAAAATTGTGCTAAGTATGTGGGAGAGGCTTCAGATGTGGGTAATGGAGTGGAGATGTAATTGTATATTGATATTTATTTATATAGCGCTAACATATTCTGCTTCGCTTTACAATTGTGAATGAAAAGTACAATACAAGACTGGGAAATAACAGACAGACACAGGGGTATGAAGGCCCTGCTGGCAAGTTTACAATATAGGCTCTTTACTCTTTAGTAGAGCTACAGCGCTATGTTGAATTCAATGCTAACCATGAGCCAATTGGAGCTCGTGGGCCAGCAGCCAATCAGGAGCTGCCAGCTGCTGGCATTGAATTCAAAATAGCCAGTGGTCCTGATCAATCAACACTCCTGCCACCCATGCCCCCTCAATGAGCACAGGGACCGCTGCTGCCGACATTGGTAAGCTGTGAAGGCTGCAGGGGGAGCGGGTCTATGGCTATGGGTGTGTGTTTGTGTGTGTGTGTGTGTGTGTGTGTGTGTGTGTGTGTGTGTGTGTGTGTGTGTGTCTGTCTGTCTGTCTGTCTGTCTGCCAGTCTTTCAAGGTGGGGGGACTGCCTATTTTTTCTGTCCCGGGCCCATGGATCCTGGATTCTCTTGATCATAAGGGAGAGATACAATATTTGCTCTTCTGGAAATGATTGCAAAAGGAGGAACCTGCCATTCTTAGTGAGTCTTCTGTCTTCTTTTACACATTACATCATATAAACCAGGACTTAAGAATGTCAGGAATCCATATTTTAGAAGGGGTGTAGTGTCACAGTCAATGATATGCTCTGTATACAGTATGCTCTGTTTCTGGGACCGTGTACATTACGGACCTGTGTGCTTGCCAGTAGAGCCTCTCATGGATTACATCTTGAAGCGGTGTCTTACTGTTTTCTTCGAACTTAATGTACCCATTTGTCTTTTAAAGAAAAGAGTATGGCTCTGACTCTATCCATAATCACCTGTGGTGCCCATGACTGCTCACAAATGCATGACATTGCCTGCCATCATAGATACTGTATACCTGATGTACCCTTCTACAAGGATCCCATATGCAGCAGATGTGCAAAAATATGCGAATGAGACAGACACCTGGATTTCTGTTAGGGCGCCCACTGGCGGTTTCACAGATCCAGGCAACTGCTTACAGATACACATCTGTGGTCACAGTTCTTTCAATAATATTCTCCCTGAGTAACCCTATGGCGGCATATATCACTAAGGCACCTTGGCACATACACAGTGCGACTAAGGCTGGGTACACACTTGCCCATCCTCGGCAGATCAGACTCCAGATCAGACTGGTTGTATAAACCTACTGCATGCTTGCTCATAGATTCTACATCCAATCCATGTGTACACACTTGCATAGGCGTTTCTATCATGGGTGCAGTGTGTGCGGTGACATGGTCCCCTAGGTCCAGAGGGGCCCACATTGCACACCCTGCACCCATATATTATACTTACCCCTCTGGAGTCCTGCGGTGGAGGCCCTGCAGTGTGGACACAAAGCACTTGGAAAGTGCCGGCCACTGGGGCCATGTTCCTGGAGGCCTTCACATGCGCAGCCTCCGTTGAAGAGGGGGCCCATAACGGAGGCTGCACACGGGTCCCCTCTTCTCTTAAAATGCCCCTGCACACTAGTCCAGTTTTTCATCAGCCCTCCAATCTGCATCTTCTGAAACCATCTACTGAAAGAATACATTCAGCTTGGGGAGTGGTGGATTTACTAATGATAATGTGATGGAGAAAGGGGAGGAACATATTAATGACAATGTTGTAGGGTGCCTTCCCACTGTGGATGGGAGATGGGGACTGGGAATTTTAATATTCAATTGTTGTGTCACATGAGAAAAAAATGCCCATGCTGTGATGCTTCTTCCTATATATATATATATATATATATATATATATATATATATATATTTATTTATTATTTTTTTGTTTTTATTTTTTTTAAATAAAATAATTTTGGATAAGTTTAAATAAATGTTCTTGACCTTATTCCCTCATAGATAAACCTGACAATTTCTGAACGGTTTTTGGAGGAAAAAAAATTGACAGTTAAATGGTTGAGCTCCTTTGTGTGATCGCCACCTCCCCTGTGACTGAGGTAGACCTGTATGCTGGCACCTGTACACCTGCTATGAGGCGTATCGGTCGCGGGTGACTAATTAACCAGTTCTTATTGAATGTTGGGGGATTCCCCCACTCCAGCTGCTATATTATATGAAGTCATGGCCGTCTATTCATATTACTTAATTGATAGTTTTATTTGGATTGCGGCAGGAAAGCATGTTTGTAGTTAATATAATTTGACTTAATTTAATTTAATTTGTATTGCTATTTTGTATTTGTGTTTCAATTTAATTATATTATACATGGTAAAAGCAAGTTTTGCTTTTATTAATAACACTGCCCAGACAATATTTTCGGTTTTGTATCTGTCACTCAGTAGCGGATCTTGCCACGGGCAAGCAGGACTTTTGCCCGGGGCGCCGCCTTCCAGAGGGCGCCGGCGATATCTGGAGGGCGCCGCACCATGGTAAGATCCGCCACTGTGCCCCCCGCTGTGCCCCCCGCTGGTCCCCCGCTGCGAAGGGAACCAGATGCTCCGCGTCTAGTTTCCCTTCGTGGAGAGGACCTTTGCTGTGCGGTACGCAGTGACGTCATCGCGCACAGCATTGTGGCACAGACGCTAGGGGTCATAATTGACCTCTAGTATCTGTGCTGTGCTATGGGAGAGACGTCATGACTGACGTCTCTCCCATAGATCCGAGGAGAGGAGAGGAGAGGAGAAGAGCGGCTCCGGCGGAGGTCTGCAGCGGTCTGGAATCAGGAGCGGGAATCGTAAGTATAAATTTTTCTTTTTCTTTCAGCGGCGCTTCAAGGGGGGAAAATGGGGGAGTAACTGACCACGCCCCCATATGAAGCCACGCCCCTATATTTTTGCCCAGGGCGCCACAAGGGCAAGAACTGGCCCTGCTGTCACTTCATTACATTACTATTTTATGTAGAAATAGGGTAAGGTGACTTACACATTCACTACACAAGAAAATTTGTTCCATGCTCTTCACCCCCCACCAGCACCATTTGCAGGTAAACATGCCATTCAATACAGTCATGGTCCTTCCTGCATTTGACATGCTGTCAAATACATATTAAAATCTTCCTCTAGACAAGGGAAACTCAACATGTGACCCTCTATCTAATGTGGAACTTACACATCCAAGCATGCCCTACTACAATTTTGCTATTAGGGAATGCTAAAAATGTGGAAGGGCATGCTGGGATGTGTAGTTCAACAAAAGCTGCAAAGCTGCATGTTGATCATCCCTGCTCTAGACTAATGGCCTCTTAACAGTATAGCAGTTTTTGTAAACTGTGAATCATTGTTATTAGCAGTGGTGCAAGTATACAGGTACGCACGGGTATGGAGTACCCTTAAGAATTTGACAGCAGGTGTACAGTACCACCCTCTGCACACTTTGCCCCCGTCACTGCCATTACCGCAATTATAATGCGCTGCCAAGCAACAAGACCATGGTGTTTGGCAGCATGACGGCGCCACCCACTTTGTCAGGGCTACAGGGAGCACGATGGTGATGTCACGAGATCACATCATGCTTCCTGTAATATTTTTCTATTATACTGGGGTTATTACTATATATTTCTATTATACTGGAGGCAGTACTATATATTTCTAGCCTTGCCACCAGAGTGCAAAGAAAAGGGACTGTGCTGTGCGGCCACACCTCCAGTGTAATGTAGCCACTTGCTCTAGTGTCATGTGGTCATGCCTCCTCATGACACGTGACCACTCCCATTTTTCGGCACACTTAGTACCACTAAGAAAATATTTCTACTTGTACCACTGGATTAGTGACTTATCTAAACTTAGTATTTGCAGAAAATGAGTTAAAGTGATGCAAATTTAGCTTAGTCCTTACCGTGCTCATAACACCGACTCTGGTAACAGAGTTTCCTTGCACTTTGCCTGTCAAGAACTGTTCAAAGGTATGAACCATTGGGATCCAGCAATGTTTAGCATAGGCAGTATGCATGTATATTCTGAAGTGCAGACAATAGGCTCAGATGTATAGCTCTAACCAATATCACTGTTATGATCTGAATGTAGAGACAAAAATATATCTTCCGCAAAATGGCACCAGATGTTAGCATTTCCCTAGGGTGCAATTAAGTCAAGAGGCTAGAACACTCCTTGCAATGCAGGCAAGTACAAGACAATATATGTAGTGGTGAACACAAATCCCAGGCTACCTACAAAGTAAATGACCATGTGGTTAACCATAAAGCTGGGTACACATTAGTCGATCAGCAAATGATGCGATGACATCAACGATTTCCCTTGAACTTCCGCACAAATGATATAGTTTGTATACACTGTGGAATCTTGTAAAAGATACTGTATCATCAGTGGCAACATCCAGGAGTATGCTGTCGTTGACGATATCCTCAGATTGAGTATGTAGGGCCAACCAGAAGACATCGCAGACGACCGTTGGGGCGTGTATACAGTGCATACACACTGTACGTTTTGAACAATTTATCATTCCGATCCATTGTAATAGGGCAAATCATTCAAAATATTATCTAGTGTGTACCCAGCTTTTTAGATGTGCAGAGAGAATGGTTGTCATTGTCAATATGGCATCAGAAGCATAGTCTTATGATCAGTGCTGACAGATTTTTTCCATCATTCCTTCATGGCTCTCTATTACCCATGTACAGTAGTTGATAAAGCACATGGGTGAACATGGACACCATTATAAAGCATTCATGAGAATATTTGCCTCTGTTTAGCATATTACCAAACACCTTAATGATTGGAACACAATTTACCAATTTGTATGTATGTTTTTGCTGAGACACCTGACTCAATGAATAGTTTTAAAAATGTTGTCCATCTCTCAAAACTACCTTGCTGATCCTGCTCTTTTTGGGCATATTATCCAAGCCTGGTTGCAATTTAAACTCTAGCTATGCCTTTCCTACTTCTTGGAGCAGTCACTATAATTGCATTGGGTATGAGATGCCGGCATTGGGGATGCCAGCGGTCAGAATACCGGATTTGGCATCCCAGGTGGGAATCCTGACAGGGGAAAGGTAAGTGCTCCCCTAACCCTCCTTACCCGCAGCCTAACCCTCCCCCTCACCGCCTAACCCTCCCCCTCACCGCCTAACCCTAACCCTCCCTGCCTAAACCTAACCCCCCCTTCCTGCATGCTAACCATAACCCTCCCTTCCCCGGAGCCTGAACCTAACCCACCCTCCCCGCAGCCTAATCCTAAACCCTCCCACTGCAGCCTAACCCTAAACTCTCCCCCCCCCCCCCCCCCCCCAAGCCATGGCTTACCTCTTTGGCGGCTCGGCATATGCTTGAGATCCCGGCTGTCAGAATTCTGGAGTGGGTTTGTGAACCTTGTCAGGATTGCCAGTGCCAGCATTCAGAGCAGTGTCGGGATTCCATCGTTGACACTCCACACTGATAGGGTCACAAATCAAACCCACGACTCCAGCGCTGGGGAGTCTGCACGATACTGTAGCAATAGTAACGGGTAGCAGTTGATTTACCGACGGACACAATACCGACAGTCAGAATCCCGACAGCCATTGACCGACAGTGAAAATACCGCCCCAGCAAGATACCAACATTTATTATGCCGACAAGTTCAAAATGCCGACTGTCAGAATACCGACATGTGAAATGCCAACATGTCAAAATGCCGACATGCATTTTTACGGTATTTTTGTCCAGAAATCACCTTGTTCATACTTTACCATCCCAGTGGACCTGGAGGGAAAATATAATAGTGTGCCGAGCAAAGTGAGGCACCGCGCGCCATGTGAGGGTACGCCGTACACATCTCAAGAATGATCAGTGTAAATAGGATGCACCTGAGCTCAGTTTTGAGCTTCGTGGCAAAGGCTGTGAAAACGTATGTGGCAAAAATGAAGTGCTGTGAATACTTTCCGGACGCACTGTACATACTGTAGACTGAAATTAGAAAAATCAAGCAGTAGATGATCTAATTAGCAGAAATAGCTGTTACCCCATATGCAGCATAGCTTTTATAAACAGACACACTACAACAAAAGCTCAGACCACTATCACCAGTGAACCCTAGCGATATTAAATTACTGACATGAATAGAAAGGAACTATTGTAATCACATTAACAATCTGCTGTATCAAGATCAATTTGGACCCTAGCTCTGCATGCAAATAGCAGCTAGACTATTCAGCCTAGAAGACACTATTTTTAGCTATGGGGTTGGCACCTTGATCCTTGGCATCCGGCTTTTTATTTTATTCAGATTCTTCATCAGACTCTTAATCTCCCTGTCTTGCTTTTTAACCTGTTTACCATTCTTTGGTTCAGCTAGAGTAGTTTACTTCTTTCCTGGGAAGACTGTAGGCTTAGCTGGAGAGGCTGATTTCTTCCCTGGTGTTGCTTTAGCTGGAGTAGCTGCTTTCTTGGCTGGCATTTTCTTTGGAGGAACTTCTAACTACTCTTCACTGCTTTTTTACTCCATTTCGTCAACTTTCTGACTATCTTCCATTTTTTTATTGGAAAGGCAGCTATCTTGGGTTTACCTTACATTTATGCTCAATTATCTAGTTTCACTATGTCGCTGTGGTGTTTTCCAGAGGATGGAAAGGTCTGTGTGCTGCTTCGGAGAACACGAGAAAGCTGTGACACAAAATCAACAAGGTGAAGCTAGCTAAGAGAGCAAAAATACAAGGTAAACCCAAGAAAGGTGCAACACATTTTGATGTACACAAAACAGGTAAACTGTCTTAGTAACATAGTAACATAGTAACAAAGGGGTAAATTTACAAAGA
The DNA here is from genome assembly GCF_028390025.1 of Pseudophryne corroboree. Lineage (NCBI taxonomy): Eukaryota > Metazoa > Chordata > Amphibia > Anura > Myobatrachidae > Pseudophryne > Pseudophryne corroboree. The sequence continues at coordinate 546,523,988 of NC_086449.1, forward strand.
TGGGAGTTCTATTTAATATGGGATGTTGCCTATAGCAACCAATCAGATTTCAAGTATTATCTTCTAGAAGGTGCTAGATAAATGAGAAGTAGAATCTGATTGGTTGCTATGGGCAGAATCCCATCTTAAATATAACTCCCATCTTAGTAAATTTACCCCATAGTATCTAAGGTTGAAAAATGACAATTTGTCCATCGAGTTCAACCTAATGATGGTCTCCTATGCAGTTTCTCTGGGCTCTGGGGTGTCCTGCCCCCCGGACCTGAACCGGACCTGAACCCCTATAGTTAGTGTTAGGGACTTACCCAATGAGAGGCTACCTTTATGCAGTGGGTAAGCTCATAGCCCTGGCCAGGAATATGCTTAGTGCCTCTGGTTACTACAGGTTGAGCTAGTGTGAGATAGTGCACCTGCTACCTTTTCCCTCTGTACACTGATCTTATAAAAAACAGGTCCTGCGCAAGCTCTGTGTATTGTCCCCTTATATATTTGTAGATGTTGATCATGTCCCCTCTTGTAGATGTTGATCATGTCCCCTCTTTTCCAGTGTAAACATGCCTAGCTTTGCAAGACTTTTCTCGTATTCCAGCATCTCCATTCCCTTAATTAGTTTGGTCGCCCGCCTCTGAATCTTTTCAAGCTGCAGGATATCCTTTTTGTAGCATGGTGCCCAAAATTGTACACAGTATTCGAGATGTGGCCTCACTAGTGATTTATATAATGAGAGTATAACACTCTCATCCCTTGCATCAATTCCCCGTTTTATGCATGCTAATATCTTATTAGCCTTCTTTGCTGAAATCCTACTTTGGGTACTGCTGCTTAGCTTGCTATCTATGTGAACACCTAAGTCTTTTTCCAGTACATAATCCTCTAATATTACCCCATTTAGTATGTAGGTTTTGTTTTTGTTCTTGCTGTCGCAATGCATTATCTTACATTTGTCTGTATTGAATCTCATTCTCCATTTAGCTATCCATGCATCTAGTTTCACTAAGTCATTCTGAAGAGACTCGGCATACCCCTCCATATTTATAACCTTACACAGTTTTGTATTGTCTGCAAAGATTGACACCATGCTCTCTAGACCTACTGTTAGGTCGTTAATGAAAATGTTAAACAATAGTGGTCCAAGTACAGACCCTTGGGGCACACCACTTAGCACTTCAGTCCAGTTTGAAAATGATCCATTAACCACAATACGCTGCTCCCTATTATCTAACCAATTTCTGACCCAAGTGCATATTGTGCTCCTTAGCCCTATTTTTGTAGCTTATAGATAAGTCGCATGTGCGGTACTGTGTCGTAAGCTTTGGAAAAGTCTAAAAAGATTATATCCACCTCCTTACCCTGATCAAGCTTCGCACTTACTGTTTCATAAAAGCCAAGTAAGTTGGTTTGACATGATCTGTCCTTAACAAATCCATGTTGGTTCCTTTTAGTGACCTTATTGGCTTCAAGGAACTTCTGAATACTATCCCTTAGAATACCTTCCAATACTTTCCCCATTATAGATGTAAGACTAACTGGTCTATAATTACCCGGTTCGGCTTTGCTTCCCATTTTGAATATTGGCACTACGTCCACTATACGCCAGTCCTTGGGAACCATACCTGATATAACTGAATCTTTGAAAATCAAAAATAGTGGTTTTGCTAGTTCAGACTGAAGCTCCATAAGAACCCTTCGTGAATTCCATCGAGACCAGGTGGCTTATTAATCTTTACATTTTTTAATCGGTCACAGACTACCTCCTCACTTAAATAAGTATTTAGCAGTGGGACATTATCTTTGTTGAGAGTGTGTGTTAGACCATGCATTTGGTCTTCTCTGGTACATACCATTGAAAAAAAACTCATTTAGTTTGTTCGCTATGTCATTATCATTTTTGATTAAGACTCCCAACTCATCTTTTAAAGGGCCTATACCTTCCTTATTTAATCTCTTGCTGTTGATGTATTTAAAAAAAATGGGGGATTTGCTTTGCTTTCCTTTGCTACTAGTTTTTCAGTTTCTACTTTAGCCGCTCTAATTTCTGTTTTGCATATTTTGTTACAATCTTTATAATGCTGAAATGACTCTGCATTCCCTTCAGATTTGTATTTTTTAAATGCTCGACTTTTATTGCCCATTAGTTCCTTTATCTTTTTGTTAAGCCACATTGGTTTGGGATATTTATTCCTTTTTTTGCTTCTTGTGGGAATAAATTTGTGAGTATTTTTAACTAGCAGTGATATTAATACATCCCATTTCTCTGTAGTATTTTTTCTAGAGATGAGCGCCGGAAATTTTTCGGGTTTTGGTTTTGGGTTCGGTTCCGCGGCCGTGTTTTGGGTTCGACCGCGTTTTGGCAAAACCTCACCGAATTTTTTTTGTCGGATTCGGGTGTGTTTTGGATTCGGGTGTTTTTTTCCAAAAAACCTAAAAAACAGCTTAAATCATAGAATTTGGGGGTCATTTTGATCCCAAAGTATTATTAACCTCAAAAACCATAATTTCCACTCATTTTCAGTCTATTCTGAATACCTCACACCTCACAATATTATTTTTAGTCCTAAAATTTGCACCGAGGTCGCTGGATGACTAAGCTAAGCGAACCTAGTGGCCGACACAAACACCTGGCCCATCTAGGAGTGGCACTGCAGTGTCACGCAGGATGGCCCTTCCAAAAAACACTCCCCAAACAGCACATGACGCAAAGAAAAAAAGAGGCGCAATGAGGTAGCTGTGTGAGTAAGATAAGCGACCCTAGTGGCCGACACAAGCACCGGGCCCATCTAGGAGTGGCACTGCAGTGTCACGCAGGATGGCCCTTCCAAAAAACACTCCCCAGACAGCACATGACGCAAAGAAAAAAAGAGGCGCAATGAGGTAGCTGTGTGAGTAAGATAAGCGACCCTAGTGGCCGACACAAACACCGGGCCCATCTAGGAGTGGCACTGCAGTGTCACGCAGGATGGCCCTTCCAAAAAACCCTCCCCAAACAGCACATGACGCAAAGAAAAAAAGAGGCGCAATGAGGTAGCTGTGTGAGTAAGATAAGCGACCCTAGTGGCCGACACAAACACCGGGCCCATCTAGGAGTGGCACTGCAGTGTCACGCAGGATGGCCCTTCCAAAAAACACTCCACAAACAGCACATGACGCAAAGAAAAAAAGAGGCGCAATGAGGTAGCTGTGTGAGTAAGATAAGCGACCCTAGTGGCCGACACAAACACCGGGCCCATCTAGGAGTGGCACTGCAGTGTCACGCAGGATGGCCCTTCCAAAAAACACTCCACAAACAGCACATGACGCAAAGAAAAAAAGAGGCGCAATGAGGTAGCTGTGTGAGTAAGATAAGCGACCCTAGTGGCCGACACAAACACCGGGCCCATCTAGGAGTGGCACTGCAGTGTCACGCAGGATGGCCCTTCCAAAAAACACTCCACAAACAGCACATGACGCAAAGAAAAATTAAAGAAAAAAGAGGTGCAAGATGGAATTGTCCTTGGGCCCTCCCACCCACCCTTATGTTGTATAAACAGGACATGCACACTTTAACCAACCCATCATTTCAGTGACAGAGTCTGCCACACGACTGTGACTGAAATGACGGGATGGTTTGGACCCCCACCAAAAAAAGAAGCAATTAATCTCTCCTTGCACAAACTGGCTCTACAGAGGCAAGATGTCCACCTCATCATCATCCTCCGATATATCACCGTGTACATCCCCCTCCTCACAGATTATCAATTCGTCCCCACTGGAATCCACCATCTCAGCTCCCTGTGTACTTTGTGGAGGCAATTGCTGCTGGTCAATGTCTCCACGGAGGAATTGATTATAATTCATTTTAATGAACATCATCTTCTCCACATTTTCTGGATGTAACCTCGTACGCCGATTGCTGACAAGGTGAGCGGCGGCACTAAACACTCTTTCGGAGTACACACTTGTGGGAGGGCAACTTAGGTAGAATAAAGCCAGTTTGTGCAAGGGCCTCCAAATTGCCTCTTTTTCCTGCCAGTATAAGTACGGACTGTGTGACGTGCCTACTTGGATGCGGTCACTCATATAATCCTCCACCATTCTTTCAATGGGGAGAGAATCATATGCAGTGACAGTAGACGACATGTCCGTAATCGTTGTCAGGTCCTTCAGTCCGGACCAGATGTCAGCATCAGCAGTCGCTCCAGACTGCCCTGCATCACCGCCAGCGGGTGGGCTCGGAATTCTGAGCCTTTTCCTCGCACCCCCAGTTGCGGGAGAATGTGAAGGAGGAGATGTTGACAGGTCGCGTTCCGCTTGACTTGACAATTTTCTCACCAGCAGGTCTTTCAACCCCAGCAGACTTGTGTCTGCCGGAAAGAGAGATCCAAGGTAGGCTTTAAATCTAGGATCGAGCACGGTGGCCAAAATGTAGTGCTCTGATTTCAACAGATTGACCACCCGTGAATCCTTGTTAAGCGAATTAAGGGCTCCATCCACAAGTCCCACATGCCTAGCGGAATCGCTCCGTGTTAGCTCCTCCTTCAATGTCTCCAGCTTCTTCTGCAAAAGCCTGATGAGGGGAATGACCTGACTCAGGCTGGCAGTGTCTGAACTGACTTCACGTGTGGCAAGTTCAAAGGGCAGCAGAACCTTGCACAACGTTGAAATCATTCTCCACTGCGCTTGAGACAGGTGCATTCCACCTCCTATATCGTGCTCAATTGTATAGGCTTGAATGGCCTTTTGCTGCTCCTCCAACCTCTGAAGCATAGAGAGGGTTGAATTCCACCTCGTTACCACTTCTTGCTTCAGATGATGGAAGGGCAGGTTCAGTTGTTTTTGGTGGTGCTCCAGTCTTCTGTACGTGGTGCCTGTACGCCGAAAGTGTCCCGCAATTCTTCTGGCCACCGACAGTATCTCTTGCACGCCCCTGTCGTTTTTTTTTAAATTCTGCACCACCAAATTCAAGGTATGTGCAAAACATGGGACGTGCTGGAATTTGCCCATATTTAATGCACACACAATATTGCTGGCGTTGTCCGATGCCACAAATCCACAGGAGAGTCCAATTGGGGTAAGCCATTCCGCGATGATCTTCCTTAGTTGCCGTAAGAGGTTTTCAGCTGTGTGCGTATTCTGGAAACCGGTGATACAAAGCGTAGCCTGCCTAGGAAAGAGTTGGCATTTGCGAGATGCTGCTACTGGTGCCGCCGCTGCTGTTCTTGCGGCGGGAGTCCATACATCTACCCAGTGGGCTGTCACAGTCATATAGTCCTGACCCTGCCCTGCTCCACTTGTCCACATGTCCGTGGTTAAGTGGACATTGGGTACAGCTGCATTTTTTAGGACACTGGTGACTCTTTTTCTGAGGTCTGTGTACATTTTCGGTATCGCCTGCCTAGAGAAATGGAACCTAGATGGTATTTGGTACCGGGGACACAGTACCTCCAACAAGTCTCTAGTTGGCTCTGCAGTAATGATGGATACCGGAACCACGTTTCTCACCACCCAGGATGCCAAGGCCTCAGTTATCCGCTTTGCAGTAGGATGACTGCTGTGATATTTCATCTTCCTCGCAAAGGACTGTTGGACAGTCAATTGCTTGGTGGAAGTAGTAAAAGTGGTCTTACGACTTCCCCTCTGGGATGACCATCGACTCCCAGCAGCAACAACAGCAGCGCCAGCAGCAGTAGGCGTTACACGCAAGGATGCATCGGAGGAATCCCAGGCAGGAGAGGAATCGTCAGAATTGCCAGTGACATGGCCTGCAGGACTATTGGCATTCCTGGGGAAGGAGGAAATTGACACTGAGGGAGTTGGTGGGGTGGTTTGCGTGAGCTTGGTTACAAGAGGAAGGTATTTACTGGTCAGTGGACTGCTTCCGCTGTCACCCAAAGTTTTTGAACTTGTCACTGACTTATTATGAATGCGCTGCAGGTGACGTATAAGGGAGGATGTTCCGAGGTGGTTAACGTCCTTACCCCTACTTATTACAGCTTGACAAAGGCAACACACGGCTTGACACCTGTTGCCCGCATTTCTGTTGAAATACTTCCACACCGAAGAGCTGATTTTTTTGGTATTTTCACCAGGCATGTCAGTGGCCATATTCCTCCCACGGACAACAGGTGTCTCCCCGGGTGCCTGACTTAAACAAACCACCTCACCGTCAGAATCCTCCTGGTCAATTTTCTCCCCAGCGCCAGCAACACCCATATCCTCCTCATCCTGGTGTACTTCAACACTGACATCTTCAATCTGACTATCAGGAACTGGACTGCGGGTGCTCCTTCCAGCACTTGCAGGTGGCGTGCAAATGGTGGAAGGCGCATGCTCTTCACGTCCAGTGTTGGGAAGGTCAGGCATCGCAACCGACACAATTGGAGTCGGACTCTCCTTGTGGATTTGGGATTTCGAAGAACGCACAGTTCTTTGCGGTGCTACTGCTTTTGCCAGCTTGAGTCTTTTCATTTTTCTAGCGAGAGGCTGAGTGCTTCCATCCTCATGTGAAGCTGAACCACTAGCCATGAACATAGGCCAGGGCCTCAGCCGTTCCTTGCCACTCCGTGTGGTAAATGGCATATTGGCAAGTTTACGCTTCTCCTCCGACAATTTTATTTTAGGTTTTGGAGTCCTTTTTTTACTGATATTTGGTGTTTTGGATTTGACATGCTCTGTACTATGACATTGGGCATCGGCCTTGGCAGACGACGTTGCTGGCATTTCATCGTCTCGGCCATGACTAGTGGCAGCAGCTTCAGCACGAGGTGGAAGTGGATCTTGATCTTTCCCTAATTTTGGAACCTCAACATTTTTGTTCTCCATATTTTAATAGGCACAACTAAAAGGCACCTCAGGTAAACAATGGAGATGGATGGATACTAGTATACTTATGGATGGACTGCCGAGTGCCGACACAGAGGTAGCTACAGCCGTGGACTACCGTACTGTGTCTGCTGCTAATATAGACTGGATGATAATGATATGAAATCAATATATATATGTATATATAATATCACTAGTACTGCAGCCGGACAGGTAGATATATATTTATTAGGTAATGATGACTGATGACGGACCTGCTGGACACTGTCAGCTCAGCAGCACCGCAGACTGCTACAGTAAGCTACTATAGTAGTATGTATCAAGAAGAAAGAAAAAAAAAAACCACGGGTAGGTGGTATACAATTATGGATGGACTGCCGAGTGCCGACACAGAGGTAGCTACAGCCGTGGACTAACGTACTGTGTCTGCTGCTAATATAGACTGGATGATAATGATATGAAATCAATATATATATATGTATATATAATATCACTAGTACTGCAGCCGGACAGGTAGATATATATTTATTAGGTAATGATGACTGATGACGGACCTGCTGGACACTGTCAGCTCAGCAGCACCGCAGACTGCTACAGTAAGCTACTATAGTAGTATGTATCAAGAAGAAAGAAAGAAAAAAAACCACGGGTAGGTGGTATACAATTATGGATGGACTGCCGAGTGCCGACACAGAGGTAGCTACAGCCGTGGACTAACGTACTGTGTCTGCTGCTAATATAGACTGGATGATAATGATATGAAATCAATATATATATGTATATATAATATCACTAGTACTGCAGCCGGACAGGTAGATATATATTTATTAGGTAATGATGACTGATGACGGACCTGCTGGACACTGTCAGCTCAGCAGCACCGCAGACTGCTACAGTAAGCTACTATAGTAGTATGTATCAAGAAGAAAGAAAAAAAAAAACCACGGGTAGGTGGTATACAATTATGGATGGACTGCCGAGTGCCGACACAGAGGTAGCTACAGCCGTGGACTAACGTACTGTGTCTGCTGCTAATATAGACTGGATGATAATGATATGAAATCAATATATATATGTATATATAATATCACTAGTACTGCAGCCTGACAGGTAGATATATATTTATTAGGTAATGATGACTGATGACGGACCTGCTGGACACTGTCAGCTCAGCAGCACCGCAGACTGCTACAGTAAGCTACTATAGTAGTATGTATCAAGAAGAAAGAAAAAAAAAACCACGGGTAGGTGGTATACAATTATGGATGGACTGCCGAGTGCCGACACAGAGGTAGCTACAGCCGTGGACTAACGTACTGTGTCTGCTGCTAATATAGACTGGATGATAATGATATGAAATCAATATATATATGTATATATAATATCACTAGTACTGCAGCCGGACAGGTATATATATTTATTATGTAATGACTGATGACGGACCTGCTGGACACTGTCAGCTCAGCAGCACCGCAGACTGCTACAGTAAGCTACTATAGTAGTATGTATAAAGAAGAAAGAAAAAAAAAAAAAAACACGGGTAGGTGGTATACAATTATAATATTATATATATATTAATTATATACAATTATATATATATATATATTAATTAAACTGGTGGTGATTATTAAACTGGTGGTCAGGTCACTGGTCACACTATCAGCAACTTGCAAGTAGTACTCCTAAGCATACAATCACAATATATATTATACTGGTGTGGCACTCTGGCAGCAAAAGTGTGCACTGTACGTTATATGTAGTATGTACTCCTGAGTCCTGAGTCCTGCTCTCAGACTCTAACTGCTCCCCACTGTCAGTGTCTCCCCCACAAGTCAGATAATACAATACAGTCACACTATCTATCACTTCACTTCAGCAAGTACTAGTAGTAGTAGTACTCCTCCTAATGCTCCCCAAAATTACTACTGTGTCTCTCTCTCTAGTGAGACTGTCTCACTCTCTTCTCGAATCTCTATAAACGGAGAGGACGCCAGCCACGTCCTCTCCCTATGAATCTCAATGCACGTGTGAAAAATGGCGGCGACGCGCGGCTCCTTATATAGAATCCGAGCCTCGCGAGAATCCGACAGCGTCATGATGACGTTCGGGCGCGCTCGGGTTAACCGAGCAAGGCGGGAGGATCCGAGCCTGCTCGGCCCCGTGTAAAAAACCCTGAAGTTCGGGCGGGTTCGGATTCCGAGGAACCGAACCCGCTCATCTCTAATTTTTTCCTGAAACAGAATCTCCCATTCAATGTCCCTTAAAGCTTTCCTCGTCATGGCAAAGTTGGCTTTGCTATAGTTTAGAGTCCTAGTTGAGCCAGTATAGGACTGCTTATGAAAACTAATATTGAATGTGACCATATTGTGGTCGCTGTTTCCTATTGGTTTCCCTACTATAATATTTAATATCAATTCCCCATTGTTTGTTAATACTAGGTCTAGGATTGCATTGTACCTAGTTGGATCCTCGATTAATTGAACTAAGTAGTTATCATTTAGTGTGTTTAAAAACATGTTACCCCTGGCAGTATCACATGAATCGTTTTTCCAGCTTATCTCTGGATAGTTCAAATCTCCCATCACTACTATGTCTCCTACTCCTGCTGATCTTTCAGTTTGTTTCAGTAACAATTCCTCATCAGACTCATTAATACCAGGCGGCCTATAGCATAACCCCAATACTAACTTTTTTATTCCTTTACCCCCGCATGCAATTTCTACCCATAACGTCTCAATAGTATTTACAGTCCCCTCTTGAATATCTTCCCGTATATCAGGTTTTAAAAAAACAGCTTTACGTAAAGACATACCCCTCCATCACGTTTATTTAGTCTGTCTCTCCTGAACAGCGTATAACTCTCTAGATTGACTGTCCAGTCGTGAGATTCATCCCACCAGGTTTCAGTAATGCCTATAATATCATACTGTTTACTTTCTGCAAGGATCTCTAGTTCCCCCTTTTTACCTGTGAGGCTTCTAGTGTTTGCATACATACAATTTAGATAAGTATTTCCCATTGTGCTAGGGACATCATTCTCTTTATGCAGCAACTATGACCTGTAATCACCGTTAGTGTTATGCTTAAACCTGTTTTAATACCCATGTTAGTACCCTTGCCGGCTGCTCTTTCCCTCCCCCTTACTCCACACCCATTTCGTTCACTAACGCCATCCCTGCTATTCTCACTGGATGAACCGTAGTTTCTTGCTAAACCCTTCCCCCAGGCACCTAGTTTAAAATCTCCAACCGTCTAACCATCCTTCCCACGAGCACCGCTGCCCCCTCCTCATTCAGGTGCAATCCATCACGACAAAAAAAGATGGCACCTGACTGAGAAGTCCGCCCAGTGTTCCAGGAACACAAACCCCTCTTTCCTGCACCAATCCCTAAGAAACACATTTACCTCCCTAATCTCCCTCTGCCTCCCTGGACTAGCGCGTGGCACGGGTAATATTTTGGAGAATATTACCTTAGATGTCCTTGCCTTAAGTTTCTTGCCGCTATAGTCTTTCTTATGGACATCCCACCTTTCACTAACTTTGTCATTGGTGCCAACGTTCACCAAGACCACCGGGTCTTTCCCAGCCCCTCCCAACAATCTATCTACCCGGTCTGCGATGTGCCGCACCTGAGCACCCGGGAGGCAACAGACTGTATGGCGATCACGGTCCCAGTAGCAGATTGCCCTATCTGTCTTCCTGATAAAGGAAACCCCTACCACCACAATCTGACTAGGTACCTCACTATCTTTTTTCCCAACTGCGCTAGAGGGGCCACTCCTCTGGTTGCTAGAGGGAACAATCTCCTCTGACACCGTCATTTCCTCACTACCATCCACTGAATCCACGTCTTTATTTGGGTTTGGTAGTTCAGAGATGTCGAGCCTCCCCCTCTTATTCTTCCTTCTATCTGTGACCCAGCTAGCTGTCTGGTCATCCTCCTCTACCGGTGACCCCTCCCGCAACTCCTCCACCGTTCTATCTAAGCCTTGCTCGAGATTGTGAATCTCCCTCAGCTGTGTAGCGGTTTGCTCTAGATCAGTTACCTGGGCTTCCAGGGCAACCTTTTCGCACACACCTCGTGCAGATGTAATCACACTGGGACGGTTTCTCCAGGTGCGCGTACATCATGCACGACATGCACTGAGTGAGATCCCCAATCACAGCCCCACCCATATTGCTTGTAAGGTCTAACTCCCTGTTACCTTCAAAAGAAAATGAAGAAGCAAAACAATCCAGGCAATGCAATAAAGTACTATAGCCTAGCTGTGACTAGAACAACATACAACAGTAGGACAGTAATTGATAATACAAAATAATCAAGGACAAGGGGAGATAAAGAAGGACAGAGAGAACAGGAGAACAAGGGGGGGGACACTCACTTATACAATACTGAAGTTGGGCTTATACATATCTATCCTTGTGCGCCCCTTGATCCTTCTCTTTTATGCAGCAGTAGTCCCCGGATCCCCCAGTGGCAGCAGCAGCGACTGCAGCTGACTCTGTTCTCTCCTCTGATGGCTGCAGCAGCAAACTCTGTCCCCTTGTGCAGCTCAGCAGTAGGTTCTGACCCCACAGTCTGGCTGTGGGGGCAGCAATTTGCAGCAGCTTCAACGGGCAGTACCTGATTGACCCGATCCGGTCCCCCCTGTCCAGCATTTCCGCTCACCCCTCCTCCCGCGCTTCCGACCTTCTGACCACACATGCGTGTCCGACCTCACTTCCGGTTCCGGTTCACAGAGTCAGCCTCTTCACAGCATTAGCCTCCCTCACAGCGTCAGTCCTGCAATGATCTTGATCTGCATCTGCTGTAGTACCACTGTCCTCAGCAGGGGTGTTTTATTAGAGAAGGGAGCAATATGCAGTCTCTGTGTGGGACCTCCCTCCCCCCTCACACCAACAAATTCACTGAGCAGGCTCTGGAACTGTGCCAAAGTCTTATGCATATGCACATAAGTCCAGTAAAATGATGCAGGCACCATTTTCCCAGTAATTTCTGAAGTACTGGGTGACAGGTGATGATAATCAATGGGTACAAGGTGTGCAGGATGGGCATCCATGTCTCAAGGGCCTGTGTGCACGGCACAGCCTGTACTCATTATAGATACACAACTGGTTTTACATTGGTGTGGCTCTCCTGTCTGGATCCATTGCAGTGCCACTATACACCACTGTTGCTGTTCTCTTTGTATCTTTATGCCTGTGGTTTCATATGCACCAGAGGTGCTGCCCCCTGTGCTTGTGCTAATTACTGTCTCTAGCAGCTACAGATGGAGCCACACTCGTCCAGTGCGGCTCCACTGCAGGCGTGCACTTTTGGTGTGACTAGGTGATTCGTGCGCCTAGCCCGCCGGGAGTGCACAGAGATGCTCTCCCATTCTAGTGAATGGGGCATGTCTCCGTCACGGGAGGATGCGCCCGCCCGGATGGAGATGATCTCACATTCTAGTGAATGGGTCACACCTTCGTCACGGGCACGCACGCCCATCTGGATGGAGACGCTCTCTGCGTTAGGCGTGCCCACCCTAAGGCACAGACGGAGCCACAGCTAGTGTGGCTCCATCTGTATGGTTATTACAAGCTATTATAGAGTCAAATACCTGGGAGAGTTGTAACACTTACTATTTTTAGCATTTACATATTTTTTCATTATCTCCAACCTCAACTACTGCAAACTCATCCTATCTGGCATTTCCCTCACCAGTTTCTTCATGCAAGACTTCTGTGTAGTTAACCTACTTGTAGAATTCCCTACCATGCCTAATCAGACTCTCAGAGAGCCATCAGTCTTTTACACTCTTTGAAAACCACATCTTTAAAAAGCCTCCTGCACTTCCTTCTGATACTAATTTAGTGGGTGCAACATTGTTGCAGTCCCAATCCACAACCATTGGACTCAGCTCTATCCTTTTTCTCTAGAGTGTAAGTTGATTTAAGCAGAGCTATGGCCGGATTAAAGCATGGGCGACAGGGGTCTATCTGTACAGGGCTGTATCTGAATGCATACTGCATACAGAGAAGCAGTATGTATTCAGAAGCAGTGGAGTGTCTGGGAGCAGCGGTGTGGCACAGGCAGTGAAGGAGGACCCTGGTACTCGGGAGTGGCAGTATAGGCACTGAAGAAGCCCCCCCATGCTGCGAGGACCCGGCAGTGGCTGGGAGCAGCACAGGCAGTGGGGAAGGAGTCCTGTGGAACCACCCCCACAGTGAAGGCTGATGCTGCCAGGAGAGCTCCATACTGAAGACCCGGAGAGTGCCCTGGTAGTGTGGGAGAGGAGCCGCTGGTGACACTGCTGTGGGTGAGATCCCTGGTTAAGTGTGTGTGTGTGTGTGTGTGTGTGTGTGTCTGTCTCTTTGTGTGTGTCTCTGTCTGTCTGTCTCTGTGTGTGTCTGTATGTTTTGTACATTTTTGGGGTTGGGGCCCCACAACTTTGTTCCCCCGGGCCCCACATCCCTTTATCTGGCCCTGAGCAGGGCTTGTCCTGTTCACCCTCAGGTTTCATGTTGACACTTATTTTTCTATCTTGTATGTCCCTGTTTTTTGTATGCTCCTTTTTTCCAGTGTCCAGCACCGTTGGGACTTCGGTATCTTACAAATACCGGTAATCCAAATACCATCCAAATAATAATTTATGGATGTTAATATATGTTCTATTTGAGTGAAATTGTCGTATCCATATTTTTGAAAGCTAACTATGAGAATGTGATTTTGCTTATATTATCAAGAATTATATTTGGGAAGTCAGTAAAGTACATTTTATACCAACGTGTATAATTCATAAATTTATTATTGATATTTATCACATAAATATTGAATTAATATTACATTATTAATTCTCTCAATAGTTTCTGGTAGGCATTTGATCTTTTTTTCCAGCTGATTTTCAATGTGTATTATAGCTATTCAATATTGTGGTCTCATACACATAGATATAATTAAGTTTAAATATTTATGTGTTTGAATTCTATTTCTTTATTTCTTAAAATCTTGCATGTATCCATATCTTTTTTATAATATAATGGTTGATGAAAAGCATTACCTTTCTCAAATTAACTCAACTCATTAACATACTATAACATTTCCATAGAATGGAATAGTTTACTAGGCGCATCATTAGCCATTTTGGATTAACATAGAAATATCAGTTTTGAGATAAGAGAATTGTGACATATAAAATCAGTTACGCTTAAAGAAAGACTGACTTAAAGAAATCTGTATCTACTTAATACAAATGATGTACAAGATTTTTCATTTAGTAGATGTCTTTTATACTTACTGTTTACAATTGCATACCATGTTGTTGTCTTTTTGAATTAGGCATCATTTTTATAGCATTTAGTTAATATAGATGTCCAACATTTGCATATTGCATTCTAGCAACATATATAATTACTTTATATAATATGAGATAACATTATTTTTTTTAAAAGTCATCATTCTTGTTTCCTGTGATACATAATGGAATAAATTCCTACTGTTACGGAACAGAAGACAGTTGAATTATATGCATGTAGGGGATAATTCCAAGTTGATCGCAGCAGGAAATTTTTTAGCAGTTGGGCAAAACCATGGGGGTAATTCCAAGTTGATCGCAGCAGGATTTTTGATAGCAATTGGGCAAAACCATGTGCACTGCAGGGGAGGCAGATATAACATGTGCAGAAAGAGTTAGATTTGGGTGGGTTATTTTATTTCTGTGCAGGGTAAATACTGGCTGCTTCATTTTTACACTGCAATTTAGATTGCAGATTGAACTCACCACACCCAAATCTAACTCTCTCTGCACATGTTATATCTGCCTCCCCTGCAGTGCACATGGGCCATCATTCCGAGTTGTTCGCTCGCTAGCTGCTTTTAGCAGCATTGCACACGCTAAGCCACCGCCCTCTGGGAGTGAATCTTAGTTTAGCAAAATTGCGAATGAAAGATTAGCAAAATTGCGAATCCTCGTAATGCCGTGAGTAAAATACCTAACTTTTGAGTAAAATAACTAAGCGCATGCGCTCTGCGAACATTGCGCATGCGCAGTAAGCGACTAATCGCAATATAGAGAAAATCGGCAACGAGCGAACAACTCGGAATAAGGGACATGGGCCCTCATTCCGAGTTGTTCGCTCGCAAGGCGAATGTAGCAGAGTTACACACGCTAAGCCGCCGCCTACTGGGAGTGAATCTTAGCTTCTTAAAATTGCGACCGACGTACGCGCAATATTGCGATTACAAACGAGTTAGCAGTTTCAGAGTAGCTCCAGACTTACTCTGCCTGTGCGATCATTTCAGTGCTTGTCGTTCCTGGTTGACGTCACAAACACACCCAGCGTTCGCCCAGGCACTCCCACCGTTTCCCCGGCCACTCCTGCGTTTTTTCCGGAAACGGTAGCGTTTTCAGCCACACGCCCCTGAAACGCCGTGTATCCGCCCAGTAACACCCATTTCCTGTCAATCACATTACGATCGCCGGAGCGAAGAAAAAGCCGTGAGTAAAAATACTTTCTTCATAGTAAAGTTACTTGGCGCAGTCGCAGTGCGAACATTGCGCATGCGTACTAAGCGGATTTTCACTGCGATGCGATGAAAAATACCGAGCGAACAACTCGGAATGAGGGCCATGGGCCCTCATTCCGAGTTGATCGCTCGCAAGGCGAATTTAGCAGAGTTGCTCACGCTAAGCCTACGCCTACTGGGAGTGTATCTTAGCTTCTTAAAATTGCGACCGATGTATTCGCAATATTGCGATTACAAACTACTTAGCAGTTTCAGAGTAGCTTCAGACTTACTCGGCATCTGCGTTCAGTTCAGTGCTTGTCGTTCCTGGTTTGACGTCATAAACACACCCAGCGTTCGCCCAGACACTCCCCCGTTTCTCCGGCCACTCCTGCGTTTTTTCCGGAAACGGTAGCGTTTTTATCCACACGCCCCGAAAACGCTGTGTTTCCGCCCAGTAACACCCATTTCCTGTCAATCACACTACGTTCGCCAGAGCGAAGAAAAAGCCGTGAGTAAAAATACTATCTTCATTGTAAAATTACTTGGCGCAGTCGCAGTGCGAATATTGCGCATGCGTACTAAGCGGAATTTCACTGCGATGCGAAGAAAATTACCGAGCGATCAACTCGGAATGAGGGCCATGGTTTTGCCCAATTGCTAACAAAAATCCTGCTGCGATCAACTTGGAATTACCCCCCATGTGCACTGCAGGTGTGGCAGATATAACATTTGCAGAGAGAGTTAGATTTGGGTGGGTTATTTTATTTCTGTGCAGGGTAAATACTGGCGGCTTTATTTTTACACTGCAAATTAGATTGCAGATTGAACACACCACACCCAAATCTAACTCTCTCTGCACATGTTATATTTGCCTCCCCTGCAGTGCACATGGTTTCAATAATAATAATAATAATAATAATAATAATAATATTAATAATTTTATTTATATAGCGCTCTTTCTCCAATAGGACTCAAGGCGCTTAACAGATACATAGCATAATATAGTACAGAAAATAATGAAGTACATTTTCATAAAATACAGAAGCATGAAGATACTAAAAGGGACATTATGGAAATGCTTTAGTAAACAGAAAAGTCTTGAGTCTACTTTTGAAGGATTCTATAGTTGGGGCCTCTCGCACTGTGCGGGGAAGTGAGTTCCATAGAGTCAGAGCCGCATGACTAAAAGCTCGACCCCCAGATGAATTACGGTAGATTCTAGGTACTGCTAAAGTCCTTCATCTACAGATCGCAGTAATCGAGTGGGGCAGTATGGGGTCAGAAACTGTTTCAGGTACATTGGGCCCTGGTCATGTAATGCTTTGAAACTCAGTAAACCAATCTTGAAGATGATTCGCCATCGTACAGGCAGCCAGTGAAGGGAGTAGAGGATGGGTGTTATGTGGCTAGAACGGGGCTGGTTGGTTAATAGCCTGGCAGCTGTGTTTTGCACCAGCTGTAAGCGCTGCAATTCTTTTGCTGGTAGACCAAGGTAGAGGGCATTACAGTAGTCTAAACGAGATGATACAAATGCATGTATGACTTTTGGCATATCATCTGAGGGAATTAAGTGCTTGATTCTGGTTATGTTCCTCAGGTGAAGGAATGAGGATTTGATTGTGGCTGATATCTGACGTTTAAGTGTCAAGCCACCATCCAGGACAACGCCAAGATTCCGCACACGATCACTGGTCTGTAATTCTGAATCCCCGAGTGTAAGTCCAGTTGGTTGGCTATGCTGCAGTCTTGTCCTCTGATGTTGCGGTCCTATCATAAGGACCTCTGTTTTATCCGGGTTCAGTCGCAGCCAACTGTCGCTCACCCACTCCTGTAGTTCAGCTAGACAGCCATTTATGGTTGCTATTGGGTTATCAGTGCCCGGAGCAAAGGACAAGTACAGTTCTGTATCATCTGCATAGCAGTGGTAGACCAGGCCATGGCGCCTGATTATTTCGCCCAATGGGAGCATGTATACTGCAAAAAGCATGGGGGATAGTATAGAACCTTGTGGGACACCACATGGCAATGGCACTGGTGGTGATGAGTATAATCCAGATGATACTCTCTGTGACCTGCCTGTGAGAAATGATTTGAACCAGCTTAGGACTGTGCCATCCAGACCACAGAAATGTATCAGTCGCTCAATCAGAAGCCCATGGTCCACGGTATCAAATGCTGCCGAGAGATCCAGAAGGATTAATATTGAACAGTCACCTCTGTCTTTTGCCATCAGAAGATCATTTAACACACACACCAGGGCTGTTTCAGTGCTATGTCTTCTCCTGAATCCTGATTGAAATGGATCATAAATATCATGGGTTGTCAGGCGGGTTTCCAGTTGATTTGCAACGACTTTCTCAATAACCTTTCCTAGGAAAGGAAAGTTTGATACCGGTCTGTAGTTGGTCATGCAGTCGGGATCTAAATTAGGTTTTTTAAGAAGCGGTCTAACAATTGCTTCCTTTAGGGGTCCAGGAAAAATGCCTGTCTGCAAAGAGCATTGAACAATTTTTGTAAAGACAGGACCAATTATATCCATACAAACTATTAGAAGCTTGGTTGAGGCTGGGTCCAGATCACAGGTGGTGGAACGCAAAATCCGAGCAATTTCAGCAGTGTCCTTTACATCCACTGGATCAAAGCTGGTCCATGAAGGCAGGTAGCTTATATTGGCAGGCTTTGTAGTTTGGCACTCCTTTGATGGCACTGTGGAGATTCCAGCCCGGATGGTGGATATTTTATCTGCAAAGAAGTTTGCAAACTCGTTGCATCTTGCCTGGGAGAGGCATGAGACATCAGTCTGCAGGCATGCTGGCTTGCAAAGCATCTCCACTGTGCGGAAAAGTTGAGCTGGCCTATTGTTTGCTGCTGTGATCTCATTTGACAGGAACTGTGCTTTCTTACGGGTGATTGTTGATTGATATTCTTCGTTATGCTTTATTAGTTTTTTTTTGTCATCCACTAGGTTAGTCTTCCTCCATCGTCTTTCCAGTCTACGCCCCCTTTTCTTGAGCTCACTAACACTGTTGTCGAACCATGGAGCTTGACGTTGTGGTTTACGAGGTCTTAAACGCACAGGGGCGATAATATCAATTGCAGCCATAACATCCCTATTATAATAACAGACTAGGGAACAGGGATCTTCACAGGCACCCAGTATAGCAGAGAGATCCAGATTTGCTGCAAGAGCCTGGGGAGTCATACCCCTCCTTGGACGATACCTGGTCAACTCCACGGGCAGAGATCTTAATTGAGGGGTTGCAACTGAGAACCAGAGGGAGTAGTGGTCTGACCAGATGACTGGGTTTATTTTTAGGTCAGTGACTTCTAATCCAATCTGAAAGACAAGGTCGAGAGTGTGACCACTTTTATGTGTGGCAGAGGGAATGACCTGTGTGAAGCCCAGACCATTCATTGTGCACAGGAGGTCTTGGCCAAGGCGTGAGAGCTCATCATCCACCCATGCATTGAAATCCCAGAGGATGAGCCATCTTTGATGTTCCAGAACCAGGCCAGCAACAGTGTCTGCAATTTCTTGTAGAAATATCTTTCCATCTCCAGGTGGCCGGTAAATGAGAAGTACTCATGTGCCCAATTGCTAACAGAATTCCTGCTGCGATCAACTTGGAATTACCCCCGTAGTGCACAGTATATAAGTACAGAGTACTTTTTATCATTTATTCATTATGTAGTATTATATAATTACTAGAACTATTTCTTGATTGTTCATCTATCTTTATGCATCAAAAGTACAAATAAAGAATAGTTCTTGTACTTCTTGCCAAGGAAGCTAAACTACATATTATTTTAATATTTAGTGGTATTATCCTTTATGTATATAGTGTCAACATATTACTTAATGCTGTACAATAATAAAATCTGTTTATTGATTCGTGTCATTCCTTGCCCCAGTGGATCTCCCAATCTAGGGGGTAATTCAGACGTGATCGCTGCTGTGTGTTTTCGCACAGTGGGCGATCAGGGCTGTACTGTGCATGCATATGCACCGCAATGCGCCGGCGCATCGGACGACTGCACCAGGCATCGGTGCATAGTGACGGGATGGTGAAAAAATCGTTCGCACAGGTGATTGCAAGGTGACTTGACAGGACGAGGCCATTTGTGGGTGGCAACTGACCATTTTGTAGGAGTCTCCAGAGAAATGCAGGAGGGACCAGGCATTTGGAGGGAGGGTTTCTGACGTCAGCTCCGGCCCCGATCATCGCATCGGTTGAGTAAGTCCTGGGCTGAGCAGAGACTGCACAAACTCATGTTTGAGCAGCTCTCCAACAAATGTGATCGCTCACCTGCACACAGCAAATACCCTCCCCCTGTAGGCGGTGACCTGATCGCAGGAATGCAAAAAATGCACCCTAGCGATCAGGTCTGAATTACCTCCATAATTTCCCTACCTTCTATTTACTAGATTAGTCATGTAGATCTTTAAGCTACCACTAAAAATTAAACATAAGCTGAATTATATTCACACATATCTACAAATTTCTTAGAAATGAAGAAAATTGAGATCGGAATGTAATTGTAGATATTTTCCTACACACGGTGGTGGCAAAGTGATTAGCATTACTGCATTGCTTCTCTCCTTGCTTTCATGGTTTTGCTCTGGGTGTTTGGATTTCCTAGCTCAATCCGAAGATTTAATAGTAGGACGAATATTTCTCTGACAAAATGTATAACAGTATGGTAGGGAAGACCAGGCACCTATGTATTATGCAACACTTTACAAAGGATAATTCACGTAAGTCCTTTCTTAATAAAAATGTTATCATAAACTTTATATATGTATCTGTTTGTGTGGGTTCTATTTGCCCGACTTAGCTCATTGTATTAATTTTGTATAACTCATAACACAAATCTATATTCATGTGTTTGAATAGGATATCATGCAGTAAATTAGCATCCGTTCCAAATGAATTACAGTTTCTTCATAGAAATCAGTAGAAATGTGTCAAAATAAACAGGAGCACTGGCAAGCTAATTGTGGTTAGCAATTAGAAAAGGTTTCCAAATAATTGCCTTTGCTTAAAATGGTTTGGAAAATTTGTGTTTCCTTCAGTTTGTGCAAACTGTTCAAAGTGATTAAAAGACAGCTCTGTTATGTTTCACAGTCTCAGGATTGCAGGAGACATTTTTCTTTCTTCTTCTAATGAGGCACATTAGTCAATAACCAACTGACCTCTAACCCTGGGATCAAGTACCTACTCTGCAACACTAAAGCTTAGTATAAGATTAGAAGTTGACATGAGACATCTGCATAAATCACATAAATGGACACTTCTATGGTTAACCTGTGGATGCAATGAACAGATGTCTTAAAATAAGATATAAATATTAATTTATATAATATAGAACACTGTTAATGTTTGCGTAAGCAGTTGTGCAGTTGTGCAGTAGAAAGCTGGAAAGAAAATGACTTGGGAAGGCAAGGTAGCGTTGCCAGATAATTTGGACACCCGTCAACAAATATCACAGAGGTTACAATTGAAGGTGAATTGTGAGAGGCAATAGCATTTGCATAAGAAGTACTGCCTATAGGTCACTGTGCGCTTACAAATTAGTTACAGTATGTCACTTTAGTGGTACAAATAGGATGCAAAAAAAATGCTTGGGGCAGTGACGGTGCAAAGTCCATTGCATGCCAAACCAGACTATTTGGCACAATTCCAGCAAAGGTGTATGATATACTTGGCAACATCTGGTGGGCAGTGCAGAGGGCATGATGATGTGATTGCATCATTGTGGTCCTTCCAGGCTATACAATGCCATAATTAACATTTGGAAAGTGAGGCCACAATGACGCAATTCAGGCTCCGGGAGATGACTATTCTTGTATGTGTTGGGAAAGTAGTCAAGTATGATAAATGAGGACATATCTATATCTTTCTGAATGAGGCTTAATATTATCATATTTTACATGTAAATGTGTGGGAGATTATGACTGATTTATTGTCTCTGTGATATGCCCAATATGAGTTAGAGATGTGTACGGACCCTCGTGTTTTGGTTTTGGATTTGAACTCATCTTCATGTTTTGGTTTTGCAAAACCACCCTAAAGTGTTTTGGTTCCTATTTTAATTCGGTTTAAAATCGATTAAACAAATTGATAATTCATTGATAAAAATCGACCAATAAAAACAGCGAAAATCATGTAATTTTTGCAATCTAAAACTCATAATTCGGATTTAAAATCTAAATTCCAAGCCCCGGGAAGATCTGAACGGGATCAGTATTTCGACCGCCGGGATCCCGTCCAGCGGGATGTTGACCGCCTCCCATCTGAACTGGGACTTGGTTCATGTCGGATCTCCTCAGGAGATCCGGACCAAGTTTTGGTTTGGTTCTGAACCACACATCTCTTATATAAGTTATAGAAAGTAAAAGGATTTGAACTATTTTTGCTCAAGCTATAATGCACACATTACATGTTTGAAGTTGATACATTATCCTACTTTATACTATCCTATTAGGCCTGTATATGGTGTATGTTTTGAACAGATGTTTTCTTTTTCTTTTCTTTTTTTAAATGTATACATTGTAGAATAAATGTATTTATAGCAATGTCAAAGTAAATACTATATTCTTCAAAGATGGATATGTTGGTGGATATGCTTATGCAACAGTAAGGATACAATAAAGAATAGGTATCTATTAAGAACTAAAGCAACATCTAACTACACTACATATTAAGGGACATATCTGACTTTATGAATACTATCCAACTTTATTGGAACACAATGGCCCTCATTCCGAGTTGTTCGCTCGCTAGCAGATTTTAGCAGCATTGCACATGCTAGGCCGCCGCCCTCTGGGAGTGTATCTTAGCATAGCAGAATTGCGAACAAAAGATTAGCAGAATTGCGAATAGAAAATTCTTAGCAGTTTCTGAGTAGCTCGAGACTTACTCCTACACTGCGATCATCTCAGCCCGTTTCGTTCCTGGTTTGATGTCACAAACACGCCCTGCGTTCGGCCAGCCACTCCCCCGTTTCTCCAGACACTCCCGCGTTTTATCCTGGCACGCCTGCGTTTTTCCGCACACTCCCAGAAAACGGTCAGTTTCCGCCCAGAAACACCCACTTCCTGTCAATCACACTCCGATCACATCAACGATGAAAATTCTTCGTTCGGACGTGAGTAAATCTACTAAGTTTTGTGCTAAAATACTTAGCGCATGCACACTGCGTACCATGCGCATGCGCATTTTTGCCTTAATCGCTCCGTTATGAAAATCGGCAACGAGCGAACAATTCAGAATGACCCCCAATATTTCTACCTATTGGGACTAAGTCACAGATATTTAGATGCTATTGGTTTTATTTTACTACCTTGTCTTATTCATTTTGAAGTCTGCCTATGCTGTCCTCGCCCAGTAATCCCAACATGACACGCTGACTCTGGTTCCAGCTCTTTACTGTGTTCTGATCATTCTTCTTTCCCTGCATTCAGGCCTACTTCCTCCATGCCAGAGTTCCCTCCAAAATCCAGGAATGGGCACCATCATGTTGTTTACACTTATGTTATCAGCTCAGCTGATCGCAGCGACCAATCTCTAACCTCAGCAGGGTATAAAGGGGACTGAATAAGAGTCACAAGTTGCTGCTTAGCTGCGTGTGTCTTGTGAAACTCCTGCAGATTCTCATCCTTCTCAATGACTTCAATGCAGATCTCAATCTTGCTGCACCACCAATTCCATCAGTTGCAGTCTTACTCTGTGCCATTGGTTTCAGTACGATACACTGTGCCATCAGTTCCAGCGATATTCTGTGCCATCAGTTCCGGTCTGATACTCTGTGCCATTGTCACGAACCGGTCTCTTACCATTGCGGGTTCTGGGGTTCATCCGTTGCCAGTGCGGTTGTTCGCGGTGCTGTGCGCCCGTGTGGGGACGCGGCGTGATCGGTGGCACAGGTAATGCAGAATCTGGGAACTGTGAGTGCGGGGACCAAATGGCCTAAGGCACTGCGGTGTGTCTGCTGTATAGAAGGTGGCCATGTTGGAGACCAAATAGGTAATACAGAGCACTTGTGAAAACACCTGTGGGCAGGTGTAAGCCAATCCCGTGCTTGTGCTGCCTTTAAGTAGGCTGGGATTATGTTACTCTGGGCCAGTGCTTTGTTGTATCAACGCTGTGCTCTAGCTCTGAGCTCTCTCCGTGCATTCCTGTGTGATTCCCGTGGTCCAGATATCGCCTCCGTTCCCAGAGGTTCGTCTGCAGCCCTCACTGCTAAAGATCCACCGGCTCTCCGCTGTGCTGTCAGTTAATTGCACACCTACTGGAAACAGTTGAATTCCCAGAGTCCTGCATGAGGTTACCTTGTCTGCCTGTCTTCAACCATACAAAGTTTGGAGGATTCCACTACCCTCAGCTGTTCGTTTGTTCTACTCTGCATTTAACCCGTTCATCACCCTGTCATCTGCTACAGTTTTCACAGTGATCTCCGGAACCCGCAAGTAACCCAATTAAGTACTTTTATTTTCTATGTTACCATAACAAGGATAATTCTTCACAGCCTCTCAGTTAACTCTCAAAACTTCATTGCAAATCCTTACAGTTATTTCTTCATGTTTGCATTACCCAGTTAAACACATTCTGCCGTTCAGCATCAAAGCTTGTTTATATTTGGACAATTCAACATTTATTCATCAGCTTGTTTCATATACAGTTCCATGAACATTTCTTTTATTTGTCTTTGAGATTCATCCTGCATATTATTTCTGCCATTCCTGCAATACTTCAGTATAATATGATGATTAACAACTTGTCATTTAACTCTTTACTGAATTGTTATTTTTAATAAATATATGAAACTGAACCTTCTTCGTCCTCCCTGCTTTCTTCATACCCCAGCACCTACACCTGTGGTTGGTCCCGGGTTAACGGATTCACAAAAACACCCGGACCTGACAGTAAGCACTGGCCACATGGATCCGTCAAGTGACCAATTCGCAGGAGGCGGTGCTACGTCAGATATTCTTTCCCGTCTGGAAAACCAGGAGTCTATACAGACACAAATAGTACAGTTTATGCAAACTATGGCAGACCGTTTAGAGACTCTTCATACGGCTATTAAAACGTCTCAAGTCCTGATTCCAACTCCGGTTGTCCCAGTTACCACTACAGCTTCTCCTGTGATGCTGCCTACGTCCCGTTTGCAGTTACCCTCTCCGAGTAAGTTTGACGGAACTCCAAAACTTTGCAGAGGATTCCTGAATCAATGCGAGATCCAGTTCGAACTGTTGTCCGCCAGTTTCCCATCAGCTCGTTCTAAGGTTGCATATATTATTGCCCTCCTTTCCGGTCAGGCTCTGGAGTGGGCATCACCATTATGGGAAAGAGGTGATCCTATCCTCTCTAATTACAAGGAGTTCGTATCATCCTTCCGGAGAATCTTTGACAAACCAGGCAGGACCACCTCAGCATCTTTGGAGATTCTCCGTCTACGTCAAGGTTTACGTCCTGTCAGTCAATATATTATTCAGTTTCGCACGTTGTCTTCAGAGTTAAACTGGAATGAGGAGGCCCTGATCGCCGCGTTTTGGAATGGACTTTCAGAGAAAATCAAGGATGATTTAACTATCCGGGATGTGCCAACTAAACTGGATGAATTGATTTCTCTCTGTAACAAACTTGACCTACGCTACAGGGAGCGATGTTTAGAGAAATCCAGGGCAGAGCGATCCAGTCCACGTTATCATCTTAGGCCTCGACAAGATTCTTCATCACAGTCTCCGGTAACGACAGAAGAACCTATGCAGATTGGGCGCTCTCGCCTCACAGAGTAGGAACGACTTTGTCGTCGACAGGGTAACCTCTGCATGTACTGTGGGTCCTCCGAACATTTAGTTAAATTCTGCAAACTCCGAGCGGGAAACTCTCGCTCCTAGCTTATTCAAGAGAGGTTAAGCTAGGAGTTACTTTAGAATCACGTTCTGGGAAAGAGCCGACCTTGTCTATTCAATTAGAAGTTCCAAGTTCTACAGTGAAAGTTTCAGCTCTCCTAGATTCCGGGGCAGCCGAGAACTTAATCTCCTCAGCCTTTGTCTTACGGTCTAAAGTTCAAACCATGCCTCTGGAAGCAGCAGTTGCTGTTACAGCAGTGGATGGAAGTCGAATTCCAGATGGTATAATTAATTACTCATCGAACCGTATGTCTCAAGATGAAAGTTGGTGTGCTCCATTCCGAATACGTCTCCTTCTACGTGATTCCCAAAGCCTCTCAAGATGTGATACTTGGTTTACCTTGGCTGCAGAAGCATAATCCTCAACTTAATTGGCAAACCATGGAAGTCCTTTCGTGGGGTAAATCTTGTACCAAGGACTGTTTAGCCTCAATTGTACCTCTCCAGTCAATTAGCCTTCCCGACCTACCTCCGGTGTATCAATCCTTTGCGGATGTTTTCAGTAAACAAGCAGCAGACTCTCTACCTCCTCATCGCGAATGGGACTGCCCAATCGTCCTGGTTCCGGGTAAAACACCTCCTAGGGGACGAATTTATCCGGTATCCATCCCAGAGACGCAAGCTATGTCTGATTATATACAGGAAAATCTAACCAAAGGATTTATCAGACCATCTTCTTCACCTGCAGGAGCCGGATTCTTCTTCGTTAAGAAGAAGGACGGTGGGTTACGACCATGCATAGATTACCGTGGACTCAATGAGATCACTGTGAAAAATAAGTACCCATTACCCTTAATTCCAGAATTATTTGACCGGGTAAAGGGAGCTACTGTGTTTACAAAATTGGATCTCCGAGGGGCCTACAATTTAATCCGCATCCGGGCAGGGGACGAGTGGAAGACTGCTTTTAATACCCGGGATGGGAATTACGAATACCTTGTAATGCCTTTTGGTCTTTGTAATGCACCTGCAGTTTTTCAAAGCTATGTGAATGAACTTTTTCGTGATCTTCTCTACAAGTGTCTAGTAGTGTACTTGGATGATATCCTAATATTCTCTACGGATCTAAAGTCTCACCGTCACTAAGTTAAAGAGGTACTGACACGTCTGAGGAAAAATCAACTTTATTGTAAGTTAGAGAAGTGCACTTATGAAGTATCTTCCATACCGTTCCTTGGTTACATCATTTCTGGATCAGAGCTATGTATGGATCCCGGTAAGGTACAAGCTATCCGAGATTGGTCCACTCCTACAACTCTCAAGGGGATTCAGCGATTTCTTGGCTTTGCTAATTTCTATAGGAGATTCATTAAGAATTATTCTTCGTTAGCTGCTCCCATCACAGCTCTAACTCGCAAGGGAGCAAATCCTACGAACTGGTCTTCTGAAGCAATCAAAGCCTTCTCTGATTTAAAGCAAGCCTTTGGGTCAGCCCCCATTCTTCGACAGCCTGATTTGAATCGTCCCTTTCTACGAGAGGTGGATGCATCTACAGAAGCAGTAGGAGCTGTGTTATCACAAGTCTTTGAAGATAAAAAGGTCCATCCCTGCGGATATTTCTCCCGTAAGTTCCTCCCGGCAGAACGTAATTATGCAATCGGTGAGCAAGAATTACTTGCCATCAAGTTGGCATTTGAGGAGTGGAGATACCTTCTAGAAGGAGCACAACATCGCATTACAGTTTATACTGATCATAAGAATCTTCTGTATCTGCAGTCAGCTCAGTGTTTGAATCCACGACAAGCTCGATGGGCGCTTTTCTTCACACGATTTGATTTCAAGCTCACCTATCGTCCAGGGTCTCAGAACAAAAAGGCAGATGCCCTTTCCCGGTCCTTTGCTTCTTCTGAATTAAATGATGCTACCACGAATCAAGCCATTGTGAATCCTACGTCCTTTTTAATGACTCGAACCTCCCCAGTTCCTCCGCCTGGCAAGACCTTTGTCGCCACAAGTCTTCGAAAACGGCTGCTTACCTGGGCTCACTCCTCTTCCTTCATGGGTCATCCTGGGGTTCTAAAGACTCTCAAATTTATTCAACAGTCTTATTGGTGGCCACGTCTCAAAGCCAATGTCCAAGAGTTTATAGCAGCATGTCCTAAATGTGCCCAACATAAGAGTCCAAGAAGTTCTCCACCAGGTTTATTACATCCATTATCCATACCCAAACAACCATGGACTCATATCTCAATGGATTTCGTGACCGATCTACCTCCATCAAAAGGGCGAAATACCATTTGGGTGATAGTGGATCGATTTTCGAAAATGGCACATTTCATTCCATTAACTGGGTTACCATCAGCCCCTTTACTAGCCAGATTGTTCATCTCTGAAATCTTCAAGTTGCATGGCCTTCCTCGAGAGATTATCTCTGATCGGGGAACACAGTTTGTGGCCAAGTTTTGGAGGTCGCTTTGTTCATCTTTAAATGTCAAGTTTAATTTTTCTTCTGCATATCATCCTCAGACAGATGGACAAACTGAGAGAGTTAACCAAGACCTTGAAACATTTCTCCGGCTATATATATCGTCCTCACAGGATGACTGGGTTGACTACCTTCCATTGGCAGAATTTGCTCATAATAATCTCTTCCATTCATCTTCAGAATCTACGCACTTTTATATTAACTTCGGCTTTCATCCTCGTGTGCCAGAGTTCCATCCATTGCCAGCCCTAGAGGTTCCAGCGGCAGATCAAGAGCTTCAACGTCTATTTAGAATCTGGAGTTGTGTACGTAAGTCCTTGGTCAAAACTTCCGCTCGTTATAAATCTTTTGCAGATAGAAAACGTAAAACTGTACCGAATTTCAAAGTGGGAGACCAAGTTTGGATTTCTACGCGCAATCTCAGGTTCAAAGTTCCTTCTAAGAAATTTGCTCCCAAGTTTATTGGTCCATTTCCCATTGTAAAGGTACTCAACCCTGTGTCATACAAAGTCAAGTTGCCACCGTCTTTGAGAATTCCTAACGCCTTTCATACATCTTTACTGAAGCCTTTGATTCTCAATAAGTTCCGTACTACCCAGTCCAAATCTCCTAAAGTTCACTCTTTGCAGAATGAGGAATTTGAAGTTAAAGAGATTGTGGACTCACGTTCCCGATATGGACGTTTACAGTTTTTGGTCGACTGGAAGGGTTACGGTCCGGAGGAGAGATCCTCGGTTTTCTCTGAAGATGTTCATGCTCCAAGACTGGTACAGAAATACTTCTCCAAAAATCCTGACAAGGTTCAAAGGTGTTCGGAGACCACCCGTAGAAGAGGGGGTACTGTCACGAACCGGTCTCTTACCTTTGCGGGTTCTGGGGTTCATCCGTTGCCAGTGCGGTTGCTCGCGGTGCTGTGCGCCCGTGTGCGGATGCGGCGTGATCGGTGGCACAGGTAATGCAGAATCTGGGAACTGTGAGTGCGGGGACCAAATGGCCTAAGGCACTGCGGTGTGTCTGCTGTATAGGAGGTGGCCATGTTGGAGACCAAATAGGTAATACAGAGCACTTGTGAAAACACCTGTGGGCAGGTGTAAGCCAATCCCGTGCTTGTGCTGCCTTTAAGTAGGCTGGGATTATGTTACTCTGGGCCAGTGCTTTGTTGTATCAACGCTGTGCTCTAGCTCTGAGCTCTCTCCGTGCATTCCTGTGTGATTCCCGTGGTCCAGATATCGCCTCCGTTCCCAAAGGTTCGTCTGCAGCCCTCACTGCTAAAGATCCACCGGCTCTCCGCTGTGCTGTCAGTTAATTGCACACCTACTGGAAACAGTTGAATTCCCAGAGTCCTCCATGAGGTTACCTTGTCTGCCTGTCTTCAACCATACAAAGTTTGGAGGATTCCACTACCCTCAGCTGTTCGTTTGTTCTACTCTGCATTTAACCCGTTCATCACCCTGTCATCTGCTACAGTTTTCACAGTGATCTCCGGAACCCGCAAGTAACCCAATTAAGTACTTTTATTTTCTATGTTACCATAACAAGGATAATTCTTCACAGCCTCTCAGTTAACTCTCAAAACTTCATTGCAAATCCTTACAGTTATTTCTTCATGTTTGCATTACCCAGTTAAACACATTCTGCCGTTCAGCATCAAAGCTTGTTTATATTTGGACAATTCAACATTTATTCATCAGCTTGTTTCATATACAGTTCCATGAACATTTCTTTTATTTGTCTTTGAGATTCATCCTGCATATTATTTCTGCCATTCCTGCAATACTTCAGTATAATATGATGATTAACAACTTGTCATTTAACTCTTTACTGAATTGTTATTTTTAATAAATATATGAAACTGAACTTTCTTCGTCCTCCCTGCTTTCTTCATACCCCAGCACCTACACCTGTGGTTGGTCCCGGGTTAACGGATTCACAAAAATACCCGGACCTGACTGCCATCAGATCCAGCGATACTCTCTGCCATCAGTTCCAGTCCAATACTCTCTGCTATTGGTTCCAGTTTGCTACTTAAGCAGCAGTCCAGAACCTACACCAGAGTGTTCTAACCATCCTGAATCTAAGATTTCCAGATCTTGTCTGCCAGCCTCCTTCCTCTCCGTTCTGTCAAAGTCCTCTAGTGCAAGTACTGGGTGGCCAAGGCAGGTGGCAGCGACCTGCACATCGGGAGCAGAAAAAGACCAAACTTGCTTGTGGGGGTATCTGGTGAAAACCACTGGCATGTTTAGACTCTGCCAACTGTCCAGTAGTGATTAAAGTTTACACTTAGCTTATGAGCAGGAACTATATTAAACCAGCTTTCTTCAAGACTTCATTCTCAAGATCTGCACCAGTCATGAATCCGAGGTCAGAATTACGAAAGACCCAAAGCGTGATAATATACTATTTCACTATACCTATTAGCATACCATTTAAGGTATAATTAACCTATGTGTATTACATTGAACTTTTCCAAAGAGGCTTATATAAATCATACATGTTTTTACCAGTACAATTTTTTATTATAATACATATATTGTAGCAATATAGTAAAGTTGTTATCTAATTTAGCAGTATTTTACTCATTTTTTATGGGTGCAGTTCCACACATTTTTTTCTTCTTACTTCAGCAAATGGGCATAACAAGGCATCATAGCAGCACATTTCTCAGGGCCATGAGCCCATGACCCTAGCCTACTCTCATGAAGTCTATGTGGTCTCCCATTAATTTTTTACATTATGTTGAACTTATGTTTAGCCCACTACAAGTTGTGCACCATATACAGTATATCATAATTCATTGTCTTGCAATGATGAGAGCTAATACTCTACAGAAGCTGGTATTTATTTTATTATTTATTTATTACCAGTTATTTATATAGCGCACACATATTCCGCAGCGCTGTACAGATAATATTTGCCCATTCACATCAGTCCCTGCCCCAGTGGAGCTTACATTCTATATTCCCTACCACATGTACACATGTTCACGCTAGTGTTAATTTTGTTGGGAGCCAATTAACCTACCTATATATTTTTAGATTGTGGGAGGAAACCGGAGTACCCGGAGGAAACCCACGCAAGTACGGGGAGAATATACAAACTCCGCACAATTAGGGCCACGGTGGGAATCGAACCCATGACCTCAGTGCTGTGAGGAAGTAATGCTAACCATTACACCATCCGTACTGCCCAAGTATAAAAGTCAAATATATGTCTCATAAATTATGTATCTGTTCTGCTGGAACATATAAGGAATTATTTAATGTCTCTACTTAATTCCTTATATGACAATTAAATGCATGTTATTTTGTTATTGTGAAGCAATTTTATTTATATAAAAAATATCTACATTTTGCTCATAACCGAGAAAATCTTTGGATGCATTCAGCTTGATATTGTGAAGGACAAGATCTCTTGCATGCTCTTTACTGGTTCCCCTTCCGAATCCAATTAAAGCTTCTCACACTCACTTACAAAGCCCTCACCATTCCTCTCCCTCATTTACATATGACCTTATATTCTTTTACACTCCCACCCACCCTCTTCGCTCCACAAATACATGCCACTTCTCCTGCCAACTGATTTCTTCCTCCCATTCCTGTCTCCAAGACTTTCACCATAGTGCTCTCTACCTCTGAAATTCTATTCCTCTGCCAATCAGACTCTCCACCTCACTACAAAACAGGGACAAAGAAGAAGAAGAAGTAGAAGGAGGAAGAGGAGGAGGAGGAGGAGGTAATATTGTGAGGTATATTTTATATTGTACACATTGATCACAAAATTTCTCTGTAAACAATATCTTCAGTTTTTCCTTCAGGAATTAACACAAAAAGATGCTATGGGCTACTAACAAATTAGCTAGCCACATAAAGCTGATCATGGGAGAAGCAGCTGGTCCTGAGATCTACACCTGCAGTCCTGAGCATTTGCCTCTGCGACTTGTTGATCATCATAGCAAAGCAGACACTTACAGGAAATGGCAGGAGCTTGAATTAAACATTTAAACTGTTGGGGAAAAGGGGTATACGTGGTATAAATACAGTCTCACCTGCGCCACATCCTGTTAGAATCTCTGCTTTAATTAGGTTCCTCTGCGGAACAGTCACTTTAAGTCGGGTTCTGTTGCATTAATTGAGCACAGTAAAGTTCTGCAGAAGCATGATCAGAAAACAAACAAATTTCAGTGTGCCAAGTGTCTGGTGTATCCTTTATTGCTCCTCTCCCTGATGT
The DNA here is from genome assembly GCF_028390025.1 of Pseudophryne corroboree. NCBI lineage: Eukaryota > Metazoa > Chordata > Amphibia > Anura > Myobatrachidae > Pseudophryne > Pseudophryne corroboree. The sequence continues at coordinate 546,555,846 of NC_086449.1, forward strand.
CACATTGAGATCATACATACCTCAGTTTCTTTCTAGTCACTCAGCTATACAATAATGAATAGGCAACCCAAATTCATCAAATAGTTTTTGCATGATGCCAGAACAAACAGACAAAAATAAAAAAATAAAAAATTCTTTATATTTCATTAAGAGTACCTAGAAGTATATTTCTATAAAAAAAATGCTATGTACAGGTACAACCCTTACAGTTTTGTTAAGAGTGTTTGCCTAAATATCAAGCATCTGAGTTTTCCTTTATAGCTCCTCTCCCTGATGTTACTTTGAGCTCATACATATCTCAGTTTCTTTCTAGATCACTGAGCTAAACTATAGTGAAAATACGATCCAAATTCATCCTGTAGAGTTTGCGTTATGCTGGAACGAACAGACAGAGAGACCTGAGAGTTTTTTGTTATTACAATTACAGTTACAATACCCTTTATTAAATAACACATTTCCATAAATTGTCATACCCAGGATTCAAACCCATAACCTGTTGCATTCCAGTCAAACACCTTACTCATTGAGCTATTTGATCCTGCATACAAATGGTGAGATTTTTAATTATATGAAAAATAATCAGCATTGCAGTTGAGCAGATCTATTAAGTGCGCAGCCACACATCCAATCCCTTGCAGCCACACGCTACATAGATCTGCTCTGCTGCAATGCTGATCATTTTTTCACAAAGTACATGGTGAGCTCCAAATAGTTATAATTCTCTAGCTTAGAATTCTCCAGCTTTCTATGTAAGGGCAGATTGCTCAATCAATAGAGTGTCTGACTGCAATGTCACAGGCAGTGGATTTGAATTCCAGGTATGTTAGCATCTGTAGTACACTCCATTAGTTGAGCCATGTAAAATAATTTTACCTCTGCTCCATAATAAGTTGGTCCTAATGAAGAATTTTGTAAAAGCTCTGCATAAAGAAGGCCCGGATTCCAGTTAGCTTAAGGACAAGTTCCCGAAGTTAAGTGAAGCAAAGCTAAAAGAAAGCATAAACAGATGAGCATGACTACATCTTGGTGTGACGGCAGGTCAGTTGCCTCATTTTGTATGCACGTCTTCATGCGTGTGCATCTTAGACGCACAAGCACCCCATACAAAGTGTATGGGGTGGCAAAAGATGCGGCTAAGTGCAGGTGTGCCTAGCCGCTGGCAAACCTAGCCATGCTCGGAGTGCAAGTATCGCTCAGATGTAGCCACAATGAGCGTGGCTACATCTGTATTTGTTGGCCCCCAAATAAGGAAACTGCTTACGGATTACACATTTAACGCTCAATTGAAGGAAATTGAGTCTGCTGCTTGGTCCTCCTTCAAGGCTACTGTACATGGATTCTTAAGGGCCCTACTCATTTCCCGATGCGCCGCCGAGGTGCCGGACGGCCGATACGGCCGACGAGCGACCCGGCGGCGGGGGGGCAGTGACGGGGGGAGTGAAGTTTCTTCACTCCCCCCATCACGCGGCTGCATTGAAGTGCAGGCAAATATGGACGAGATCGTCCATATTGGCCTGCATGCACAGCCGACGGGAGACCAGCGATGAACGAGCGCGGGGCCGCGCATCGTTCATCGCTGGAGTCTCCACACTGAAAGATATGAACGAGTTCTCGTTCATTTATGAACGAGATCGTTCATATCTTTCAAAAAATCGGCCAGTGTGTAGAGCCTATTAGAGAACAGAAAAGATTCCAACTACATGTCCATCGTGAATGAAATTTTGTACAACTACAAGAATATGGGTTGTAGAATGTCACTTGAAATACACTTTTTACATTCCCATCTAGACTTTTTAAAACTCTGAAAACCTGGGAAGTGTAAGTGAGGGGAACATTTTCACCAAGGCATTCAGACAATGGAGCATCGCTACCTAGGATGCTAGGACCCTGCAATGATGGGGTACAACTGCTGGCTTCTTTTAAGAGAGACCAATGAGACACTGTATAAATGGAAAGCATAAACATCTTATTTCCCTTTAGCAAAGTGACTTAACATCTGATCACTTATTAACAATTATGTTACAGTTAATTTTGATTGTGAAGAGTTTCTGAAGTTTATTTTCTGAAGTTTTTAAGCATTTCCGTAGTTTTATTAGTAATGATTGTAATAATGATTGTATGGCAAGAGTTATAATTGATGACTATGCTATATTTGAGTCTGGAGAAACAAAGTTTCTTTCGGGTGGGGCAGGATGGGTACGATGAAGTACCTGATCCTGGGAGGAGGTAGCGCTCCCTGTTTCAGAGTGTTGCTGAGTATTGAAATTGCAGGCAGTGGTGCCAAGAGGGGGCAGAGCAGGTACTATTTAACCATGCCCAAGCCTGATGGAGAGGACCAGACCCCCCCCCACACACACACACACACACCCACCACCCCACCGCCCAGCACACATATGCTGCTGTGTGCTAGACTGCAGTGTGGCCATGGAGGCACAGAAAGTACTATTTTTTCTGTATTGTTTTTATGGGTGCAGGGACACGCCTCCTGTGATTAGGACACACACCATGAAAGGTACCTGGGCCCAGCCAGGCTCTCTATTGCCTGATTGCAGGTGGGTAGGGATGATGCTATTCTCACACCTTAGAGTGTTTAGTGAAGAGAGTTATGGCGTAAATATACGAACTCACATAGTGGGAAGCAGGACACTCCAGGTGGTGTTGGTCTTCAACAATAGGCTGGCCAGGGGCGGATTTAGGAATCAGGGTACCTGATTGGTTATAAGCCCTTATTATGTATTATTATTATTATTATTATTATTATTATTATTATTATTATTATTATAATGCTATTAATTATAATTATATATACATATTTACTAAGTTGGACAGCTTACAGGGGCAGTCTGTGCATGTCCTACCCATTTACACTCCACTCAGGGTGGTGTATGGTACAGTAGAGTGAAATATTTTGTAGATACTGGTAACTTTCAGACTAACAATACTGAAACAAGCATCCAAGTGCCACCCCCCCAACAAGTGCCGCCCCTGGGCACGTGCCTCACGTGCCTAATGGAAAATTCCCCACTGTGGCTGGCACTGATGATGGTTGGCTTCTGACTCCATACTCGTCTTGTACTGGGTTCTGGATTATACAGTGCAGTGTTCATAGAGGACTTGTGTACCGGCAATGAGAGGAAGTGCCAGGGATGTGTCCCCCACTGCCCATAGGAGAACTAAAAAAGTGAAATACCAGCAATGTTCTAGGGAGCCTGTGTCTCTCTGGTAACAGGAATGTAGAAGAGTGCAGGAGACTAGCACATTTTGCTGTATCTATACAACTTCATCAGAGCCTCATAAACTCATTATGATAACTTGAAATTCTGTTATAAGAACAATATGTAATAAAACTTAAAAAATATAGGGGTGGATGTATGAAGCATCATTATGGGGTTGAAGTGGTTTCAGCGCACATTATGTGCACTGATACTGCTTCTTCCCCTTGTATTAATGCGGAGGTGCATGCTAAATGACAGGGTCGCTATGCTAAAGATAGCACACCGATTTGCAGGGCAATGTAAGAATGGTTAGTGGCACTGACCATTCTGACACCTGCAGCTATCGATTTCGACAGCTGCAGGTGTTGTTGCCCATACACTACCACCAGGTACTGTGCTGTCCCTGGCCGCGGTGGAATGACAGCTCTGGGTTGTATGTGAGATCTTGTGAGAGTAGTGAGATATCGCACATGTGCACTGGGCTGGCCAGGGGAGAGACACAGTACATCAGCACTAAGCTGATGTGCTGTGTGCTCTAGCAGGAATCGCCGGAGGGAGAAGTTTTCACTCGCCCACTTTGGCATCCAAGATGTCAATACATCTCGGTGCTGCTGCTTCCTGCTTTGCTTTGGTAAACAGGAAGCATTATACTTGCTTCAGTCTGCCCCCCAGTCTGAAAGTTGCCAGTCAGCCCCTGGCTCAGTTGGTGTAGTGACCAAAGAAAGGGAATAATATATAATAGGGCAGTATGGATGGAGTAATGGTTAGCATTACTGCCTCACAGCACTGAGGTCATGGGTTCAATTCCCACCATGGCCCTACCTGTGTGGAGTTTATATATTCTCCCCGTAGTTGCGTGGGTTTCCTCCGGGTACTCCGATTTCCTCCCACAATCCCCAAAAAATACTGGTAGGTTAATTGGCTCTCAACAAAATTAACCCTAGCATGAATGTGTGTGCGTGTACATGTGGTAGGGAATATAGAGTGTAAGCTCCACAGGGACAGGGACTGATGTGAATGGACAATTATCTCTGTAAAGCGCTGCGGAATATGTGTGCGCTATATAGATAACTGGTAATACATAAATAAATAATATAATGCAAGGAGAAATGAGAATCTGTTCATTGGTACTTTACCGATCTAAGTAGTGCAGTTAAAATTTGTAAATTGTCTTTATTTGAGAGAGATCTTTTAAGGGTAGGTTTTTAAATGCTGGAACAGTAAAGGTATCAGAAAGATATTCTTTCTAGTGGAATTCATTTTGACTCTTTAAACTTGTTTCTATGACTAGTTGTCTTTCTTATGTTGCCCTGATGCCTTTTGAGCTCAAACATGCATAATACTTGAGCAAAATTACAGATCAATCAGACATTCTTCAGGATTAATAAATCCACTAAACTAAGACATATTCAAAAGGAAGATGCAAACAGAGGGTTATATAAATACATAGACATTTAAAAAGAAAACAACTAAGTCACATTTTGTATGTTCTCTCATGTTCTTCAAAGTTATGAAAACACAGGAAATAGATATTTTCATCACAATGTGTAATTAATGGTTGTTTAATAATATACTAATAACACAGTTTGCTATTGCTATATTGCAGCATATGAGTATTAAATATGTCCTTTCTTTATATATTAAAAGGGCATTTCAGTTTACAATGAGTTTATTTGTGGCAACCTTCAAACAGTAATTGATGATGATGATGATGATGATGATGATGATGATGATGATACTGATGAAGAGAGATCAACGGGCAAAAATTCCAAGGTAACTTATAAAATCCTTATTATGGATAGAAAGGGATACATACATCACACTCTATACATTAAAATGTAGTTGCTGGCAAGAGCGTAGCTACCATAGGTGCAGGGAGTGCAGCTGCTATGGGGCCCAGAGCTGAGAGGGGCCCACCTTCCCTGTCACAGTAACATGTGTTATTTAAATTGTTCACCATTGCATGGGTACATAGGGGCCCTTACAGACTTTGCCTGCAATATATCTAGTTATGTCCCTGGACCTGCTTATTGTAATGTGGTATAAAATGAACTGGAGAGCATTGTAATGTTACATAACATGAACTGTGGCACTGAAATGTGGCACAATATAAAGTTGAGGCACTATAGTGTGGCATAATAAGAGCTGGGGCCACTCTTATGTGACATAATATGAACTATGGCTACTACAGTATCTCACATGAATTGGGGGTACTGTGTTGCATAATGTGTACTGGCAGCCCTACAATGTGACATAATGTGTACAAGGGCACTACTATGATTCATAAAATAAAGCTGGGCACTACTATGGATCATAACATTAACTAGGATACTACTATAGTTTAGAAAATGAACAGGGACAGGGGCCCCTTCAAAATATTGCTATGGGGCACACAAAGTTCTGGCTATGCCCCTGGTTGCTGGAATCATATAGTAGTTGTGCAATAGAAATATAGAATTTGACATCAGACAAGAAAAACTTGGCCCATCTAGTCTGCCCAATACACATGTACACTTACACGTTAGGGTTTTTGTTGGGAGTTAATTAACCTACCAATATATTTTGGGATTGTTGGAAGAAACTGGTACACCCAGGGGAAACTCATGCAAGCACAGGGAGAATATTTAAGCTCCACACCATTAAAACCAATGTGGGAATTGAATCCTGTGAGACAGTATCGCTAACCATTACACTATCTGTACTTCCACTCAGATACTGTAGTCTGTTCTTCTACAATAGCCACATCAACCGGAGAGATACCAAACAACGCCTGAAATAGGGCTGGAAATGTCGATATAGCCAGATTCATGTAGAGCATTGGTTCCCAAATGCAGTCCTCAAGGCACCCTAAGAGTCCAGGTTTTAAGGATATCTAAGCTTGTGCACAGATGGTATAATCCAACTGACTGAGGTACCAATTAAGTCACGTCATTTTAGCATGGATATCTTCAAAACCTGGACTGTTAGGATGCCTTGAGGCAGGGCCGCAACTAGGAAGTGTGGGTGTGTGTGTAAAGGTCATATGCCCCAGGCGATGGAATGAGGGGGCACTATTAGGGAGGCCGGATCCTGTGCTGCTTATGTGAGTGCACTGCATGCTGTGCCCACAGACTCCAGTGTCTAATAGCTGACTGCCTGATGGGAGCAGGCTACAAAAGATCACGCGTCTATATTCAGAAGCCTTCCACATCTTGCGTTTGGCACATGCCATTAGAAGGGAGAGAGAAGGCGCCAGAAGGTGTCTGGCACAGGACTAAGAGGGTCATTGTGTGTTCCTAGATGGGGGTCCTGGCTCAGTATCTGAGATATAAATAAACACTATTGAGAGTGAGTCAGCTATTTTGCACGCAGCGTATATTGTATATAACAGTATATATATATATATATATAGATATATATATATGTTTCAGTGCTTTTAATGCACTTTTTCAAGCAAAAAAAAGTAATGTTTCAATGTGGCTTATTGTGTACAGCGCTCTTATTTGACTGGAGTGCCATTTGGTGTGAGAGGCTGCTTAAAAAGGCCTTTGTAGGAGGAAATACAGCACAGTATTATATGGTCTCTTGGAGTGCCAGATTGTGGATACATACACACAAATGATATATATATATATATATATATATATATATATATATATATTTATACAGGTTGAGTATCCCATATCCAAATATTCCGAAATACGGAACATTCCGAAATACGGACTTTTTTGAGTGAGACTGAGATAGTGAAACCTTTGTTTTTTGATGGCTCAATGTACACAAACTTTGTTTAATACTCAAAGTTATTAAAAATATTGTATTAAATGACCTTCAGGCTGTGTGCATAAGGTGTATATGAAACATAAATGAATTGTGTGAATGTACACACACTTTGTTTAATGCACAAAGTTATAAAAAAATATTGGCTAAAATTACCTTCAGGCTGGGTGTATAAGGTGTATTTGTAACATAAATGCATTCTGTGCTTAGATTCAGGTCCCATCACCATAATATCTCGTTATGGTATGCAATTATTTCAAAATACAGAAAAATCCGATATCCAAAATTACTCTGGTCCCAAGCATTTTGGATAAGGGATACTCAACCTGTATATGTAAAGTAGTTAGACTCTGCATTTGGATTTCAGACCACACAGAGGTGATTGGTGCTGGTCAATATAGGATTGGACAATTATTAAGAACTTTAATAGAGTCCTTTAAAGATATTGGCCATGAGTTTTGTGGATAGTGTCTCACAAAGTTGAAATCACCTATTTTTTGGAATCCATGTGAGACCACTCTTTATATATATTTTTAGCACAATAGTATGCTCTTACATATGCTGTAATTTACCAAATTATCATCTGAGAATGAAAATCATTCCAGTAATCAAATTATGAAAACTCAATTAGAGAATTAACACCCCTGAAGAAGTCACCACAGACTAAACACATTGTGTGAAATATTTGATTATTACATTAACAGAAAGTGAATTGGGCTTGCCAGCCCTTGAATTGTTGACATCTGTTTGGTGTATTAAGAATATGCATATGAAAATGAATTTCTGAATATTTTAGTCTAATTTTTTAATAAAAAGTTTTTATATATTGGGTGTATTTGTACATAAGGACATAATAGTTCATCCTCTGTTCATATCTCTCATAAAAATATCCATTGAATGAGAGCACTTCCCAAAACAACTATTTTACATTAACTCTACAGGCCCATATTGGCAGGGGGCCTTCTTGACATAAACATCTGCCATGCAATTGATACAACCAATTGTTGTGGCTAGATCTTAACACACTATATAATATCAGCGCATTAAAGAATCTTTATTAATATCTATATCTATATACAGGTTGAGTATCCCATATCCAAATATCCGAAATACGGAATATTCCAAAATACGGACTTTTTTGAGGGAGAGTGAGATAGTGAAACTTTTGTTTTTTGATGGCTCAATGTACACAAACCTTGTTTAATACACAAAGTTATTAAAAATATTGTATTAAATGACCTTCAGGCTGTGTGTATAAGGTGTATATGAAACATAAATAAATTGTGTGAATTTACACACACTTTATTTAATGCACAAAGTTATAAAAAATATTGGCTAAAATGACATTCAGGCTGTGTGTATAAGGTGTATATGAAACATAAATACATTCCGTGCTTAGACTTGGGTCCCATCACCATGATATCTCATTATGGTATGCAATTATTCCAAAATACGGAAAAATCCCATATCCAAAATACCTCTGGTCCCAAGCATTTTGGATAAGGGATACTCAACCTGTATATATATATATATATATATATATATATATATATATATAAGGTATGGTTCTTTGGTAAGGATTGCTTCTCCTATCCCAATGGCAAAAAGAACCAGGCGGCACTCCAGGATTTGGAAAAGTAGGCAAACGTGTATTAAATCACAAATCACAACAAGTGAATTAAACAAGCATAGTGGTTACACCGACGTTTCAACGCCCAGACGGCGTTTTCCTCAAGGTGCTATACTGCAAGTGAAACACTACAAACAGAACAAAAAACACACTGACTAGTGAAATACCTTAAATAGGTGTTTAGAAAGGTGTAAGACAGCCTCCTCCTGCCCCATGCTGGCGTCTCTCTGGGTCCGGGAGCCGCCATCTGTGGCACTTCTGGTCACGGCCGCAGGCGCGATTACGTCACCCGCCCTGTGTTTCCTCTCTGCCCGGCTTCTGCACGCTACCCATTGCCAGGGACGCCGTAACCTAGGGGAGGGCGGGAGGCTGAACGTAAACAAACTTATACATCTAACAAGTGAAGTAAAAGCGCTTAACACGCTGATGGTGAAAGTGCAAACAGGTTAAAAACAAGTTATACTTAAGGGCTACCAAACATGATTATACACTTAGTTAATATACTCTAACACAATTTACATTCATTATAAATAAATAAATTACTGCATGCTGGGTGTGGCAGCACTGGCACCCCACTATATATACGGTAACTCTAGGAAGCCACTAGTGCACTATGGTATGGACTAGGGAAGATAGAAAACAGGCTGCCAAGGAACATCTAAATTAGATGGACTGATACTTACTGGGAACTGCCAATAAAAAAAGAAGGAAACAAGAAAAGAAACAAGAAAGAAGAAGGAAGAAAGAAGAGAGAAGAAAGAAGAAAGAGGAAGGAAAAAAGAATAACAGAGAAAGAAGAAAGAAGAGAGGAAAAAAAGGAGAAAGAAGAAGACAAAAAAAGAAGAAAGAAGAAGAAAAAAGAAAAAAGAAACAGGAGCACTATGGGCCCAACCTATATACTGAAATAATACTGCAGTAAATACTAGTATGCTCAAGCAGGGGAGAAAGGGATCTAGAGGAATACATTCCATTGGATTTGTTCATTAAGGCCCTTTGGGGTAAGGGAGTCCAATACATGAATCCATTTTGTTTCTTTTTGAGATAACATCCTTGCACGATCTCCGCTTCTGGTTGGTTTGGGTACATGATCTATGATGGAATACTTCAGGTCACTCAGATGGTGGTTAGCTGCCTTGAAGTGCCTAGCTACAGGCTGATCTTTCCCTTTGCCCTCCAATGTGGCTCGTATGGCCTATCTATGAAGTGCCATTCTCTCACGGAAAGTCCTTGTGGTCTGGCCCACATATATTAGTCCACACAGGCAGACTATAGTGTAGATCACAAATGACGATGTACAGGTGACATAATGTCTGATGTCATATTTTTTACATGTACCTGGGTGTACAAACGTCTGACCCGGGGTCATGTAGTTACATGTCTCACATTTAAGGCATCTGTAGCACCCCCTCTTATGGATAGTCCCTGGTCTCTTAGTTACATCCAATTTTACCACTATATCTTTAAGGTTGTGTCCCCTTTTGAAGCTTGGCATTATCCTTTTCCCTTTAAAGCATAGTACTTCAGGGTCTGTAGATACTATAGGCCACAAAGCCTTAGTGGCCCTAGAGAGGACCGAACTGGCTGTGGTGAATTCCGTGATGAAAGGAATTCTATCTCGCTGTTGGTCCCTTTGGACTGGACTGAGGAGACTTTCTCAAGGTGAATTTAAGATCTCTTCTTTGAACTTATTAAGAGATTTTTTCAAGGGTACCCCCTCTGTAGGAATCTATCTACAACCTGGTCCTAAGGCTGGTTCCACTTTCATCCTGTCACTTGTAATCCTGGCAGCCCTCATGAACTGTGATTTGGGGAGACCTTCCTTCAAAGCTGGGGGGTGAAAACTACTGTTTAGAAGTAGGGTATTCCGGTCCGTAGGTTTGGTATACACCTCTGTGCTTAATCTTCTGTTGTTGATGAATATACTCACATCTAGGAAATTAATGGATTTCTCACTCCATGTAGCAGTCAACTTTACTGGAGAGTCCCTTGAATCCAGGGAGGTCAATAGGTCCTGAAATTCTACAGCCGTCCCTAACCAAAAAAGAAGCAAGTCATCTATATAGCGACAATATATTAATATGTTATTACTGATGGCTGGTGAGGACCTAAAGAAATCCTTTTCCACTGAAAACATGTATACGTTAGCATACATGGGGGCCACGTTAGACCCTATCGCACAATCTGTCAGTTGGAGGAAGTATTGCCCATTGTGTATGAAATAGTTGTGTGTTAGAGTGAAATATAACAGTTCCAGAAATAGCTGAATATTCATAGACGTGAAAGCATTGTCCTCCAGGAACTTTCTCATTGACTCCATACCTGCTCTGTGTGGGATAATGGTATAGAGGCTTTTAACGTCCATGGTGCTCATGATGGTATTTTCTGGTACCTCCTCTAACTCCCCCAATATGTTCAACAGATGTGTAGTGTCCTTAAGGTATGTATCTTGAGCAGATACCAGAGGATGTAGTAGCATGTCCAAATATTGGGAGACAGGTTGTGTAAGTGACCCCCAGGCAGAAATGATAGGTCTACCAGGGGGGTTGCGACTGTCTTTATGGATTTTTGGAACCGTATAAAATATAGGTGTGATGGGAAATGGTTTGGTGAGAACCTTCTGTAATTTAATATCCATAAAGCCCTTCTCCACTGCTGCTTTGAGGAGTGTGTCCAGATTCTTCTTAAACCCTGTTGTAGGGTCCCCCCTCAGTTTTCTATAGGTATTCTGGTCTCTGCGTTGGCTATCAATCTCCTCTATGTATTTCACTTTGCCTAATACCACTATTGCTTCGCCCTTATCTGCAGGGCGGATTACAATATCCTGGTATGATGAAAGGTCTTTGATGGCTTTACCTTCTTCTCTGGAGATATTACTATAGGTTCGAGGCTGGGCACCAATGGAATGTATTCCTCTAGATCCCTTTCTCCCCTGCTTGAGCATACTAGTATATACTGCAGTATTTTTTCAGTATATAGGTTGGGCCCATAGTCCTCCTGTTTCTTTTTTTCTTTTTTCTTTTTTCTTTTTTCTTCTTCTTTCTTCTTTTTTTCTTCTTCTTCCTCCTTTTTTTCTCTCTTCTTTCTTCTTTCTCTGTTATTCTTTTATCCTTCCTCTTTCTTCTTTCTTCTCTCTTCTTTCTTCCTTCTTCTTTCTTCTTCTTTCTTGTTTCTTTTCTTGTTTCCTTCTTTTTTTATTGGCAGTTCCCAGTAAATATCAGCCCATCTAATTTAGATGTTCCCTGGCAGCCTGTTTTCTATCTTCCCTAGTCCATACCATAGTGCACTAGTGACTTCCTAGAGTTACCGTATATATAGTGGGGTGCCAGTGCTGCCACACCCACCATGCAGTAATTTATTTATTTATAATGAATGTAGATTGTGTTAGAGTATATTAACTAACTGTATAATCATGTTTGGTAGCCCTTAAGTATAACTTGTTTTTAACCTGTTTGCACTTTCACCATCAGCGTGTTAAGCGCTTTTACTTCACTTGTTAGATGTATAAGATTGTTTACGTTCAGCCTCCCGCCCTCCCCTTGGTTACGGCGTCCCTGGCAATGGGTGGCGTGCAGAAGCCGGGCAGAGAGGAAACACGGGGCGGGTAACGTAATCGCGCCTGCGGCCGTGACCGGAAGTGCCACGGATGGCGGCTCCCGGACCCAGAGAGACGCCAGCATGGGGCAGGAGGAGGCTGTCTTACACCTTTCTTCACACCTATTTAAGGTATTTCACTAGTCAGTGTGTTTTTTGTTCTGTTTGTAGTGTTTCACTTGCAGTATAGGACCTTGAGGAAAACGCCGTCAGGGCGTTGAAACATTGGTGTAACCACTATTCTTGTTTAATTCACTTGTTGTGATTTAATACACGTTTGCCTACTTTTCCAAATCCTGGAGTGCCGCCTGGTACTTTTTGCCATTGGGATATGAGAAGCAATCCATACCAACGAACCGTACCTTTTATATACCGACAAAGGAGGGCACCTGGGTGGTTGCATTTATGGACAGTGAGTGCCATTTACTTCCATGAATATATATATATATATATATATATATATATATAGTCAGTATATAAAGTTGCAAATTGTATTACCACATTCACTGGGGTGCATGCTCTAGAGACTTCTCCAATCCAGCCAAGATCCCAAAATACATGTACTGTTTTCAAGGAACGCACTCACCAGAATTCTCCAAATTGAAAAAAAAGTGTTCTTTATTCCAACCTCACACGTGACCTGTAATTATGTGAGGTTGGGATAAAGAAGCCTTTTATTCAATTTAGAGAAGTCTGGTGAGTGCGTTCCTTAAAAAAAAGTACATATATATATTGACTCACCTTCACCCTGCAAGGTTTGATCATCACAGTATTAGTATTATATTCTTACTGCAAAGGCACCTAGTCCCAGCAATCTCATCTCTGACCTCCCTCTGGAACGCTGGTCCAGCAGCATTATATATATATATATATATACATATACATACATACATACACAGGGTGATTCAAAAGTCGCAGTACACCCTATTGTTTCAAAAACTGTGCAGAAAATGTATATATGTACATGGTGTGTCCTGATGATGGGGAGAAGTGCCCCAAAATGTTGAGAATAAAGCACCAACCTTTTGTTCACTAATCCTCTGGTCCAGGAGTGCCACCTTATTTTGTATATATAATATATATATATATATGTATATATATATATACACATATATATATATATAGAGAGAGAGAGAGAGAGAGAGAGCGAGAGTAATTGTGTCAAAAAAGACAATCATTCATGTTTGAAAATTTCTGAAATGGTTGAGTCTATAGTTGTTTTTTATTTGTTATTTTTATTTTTTTAATTAAGATGAGCTTAAATCCTGAGATTTTTTTCTTCTTCTTAATGCTGGCAACATGCAAGCAGATTTGGTCAAGCAATTTTTTATTATTTGCATTTGTTATTTGCGTGTAAAAATTAATTTTAAATTTAACTTTGCTTTGTGTGTGTTCCCAAAACTACCATTTTAAACTTTAAATCAGCTGAGATTTGATTGGTTAATATAATTATTACTTTTGTCCCTGCTGTATTCTTGTCACAATCTATCCAGGTGTCTAGTATGCAAAAGCAAACGTGACGTTATCAACACCTGCACCGCTTGCTTGTAATAATGGGCCTAATTCAGACCTGATCGCTGTGCTGTTAATTACACTGTCCTACGATCAGATAGTCACTGCCCACGGGGAATGAAAATTCACCCCGTGCAAGTGTGCGAATGCATGTGTACACTGTGCAAAAATTTCCCTCAGTCAGCGGGCAGCTGCAAAAGCGTTCGCATCACACTCACCATCAAATGTTTTTCCCATTTTTTGCCGTGTGTGCAGTCTGTGTGTAGCTCAGTACTTGCAACTCCAGTGCAAAGAACTCAGGCTGATCAGGGCCGAAGCTGACGTCACATTCCTGCCCTGAAAACACTTAGGAACGCCTGCGTTTTTCCTGACACTCTTATAAAACTGCCAGTCACCACCCACAAACGTCCTCTTCCTGTCAATTACCTTATGAACAGCTGTGCAATCTAAATTTTCGCACCATCTTGTTGCTGTTTGGCGATGTGCGTGCGCATTGCAGTGCATACGCATGCACAGTAGTTGGACAATCACCCGCTGTGTGAAAACGCACAGCAACAATCAGGTCTGAATCGAGCCCTATGTGTGCAGTAAGCATAGAAAGGGATGGGATTATACAGCAATTGGCAACCCTAGTCGGATCTGGAAAACTGCACCTGAAGTGTACTAACTACATTTAGAGAAAGAGGAAGATTGGATTTATTGAGTGCACATTTTCCCTGTTTATTATTATAATCTTTATTTACATGATTAAAAACTATCAACCAACTTCACTTTCAAGTTGCCTTTAGGCCAGTATTATTTCGGTATTACCAATGAGCCCACTGAGGGGCTAGTTAAAGTGAAGTATAAAATTTGTGAAAATATAATGTGATGTGATATAAAAGAAACAAGTGTATAGTGAATAAAGAGAATAATGAAAACATTTTCAGTGTGTCCTGTCTCTATTTCTTTATATAGAAACTGCACATTACTTTCCAACAACTGTACGTGTTTATTTCTAGTATATACCATATGTCAAATCCTGTATTTCATGGTATCCGGACTCTGTGTAGACACCACTTAGGTCGACACTTATTTGTCAACAATGACTAGGTCGACACTAGAAATAAGTCAACATGACCATTAGGTTGACATGGTCAAGGTCGACATGCAAAAAGGTCGACATGAGTTTTTCACCTTTTTTTTCTTTTTTTGAACGTTTTCATACATTATGATCCACGTGGACTATGATTGGGAATGGTAACCGGAAAAGTGGCGAGTGAAGTGGGCCATGCGAGGGGACACGGTGCACTAATTGGAGTTCCCGGTCACTTTTCGAAAAAAACGACACCAAAAAACATAAAAAACTCATGTCGATCTTTTTTCATATCGACCTTGTTCATGTCAACCTAATGGCTGTGTTGACCTATTTCTAGTGTCGACCTAGCCTCTGTCAACCAACAGGTGTCGACCTAATGGGTGTCAACCTAGACACTGTCGACCCAGAGTTCCATACCCCTTTGAAGTTCTGGTCTTGCTGAATAACTAGTCATTGCTGTTAATATTGTAACCAGTGATGAGCGGGTTCGGTTCCTCGAAATCCGAACCCCCCCGAACTTCACCCATTTTACACGGGTCCGAGGTAGACTCGGATCTTCCCGCCTTGCTCGGTTAACCCGAGCGCGCCCGAACGTCATGATCCCGCTGTTGGATTCTCGCGAGATTCGTATTCATTCGGGGGGGTTCAGATTTCGAGGAACCGAACCCGCTCATCACTACTCCTTATATAGAGTGCAGAATTTTGCTGACCACCAGTATATATATAGCAGCACGGTACAGTAGTCCATTGCTCTACCTCTATGTCGTCAAGTATACTAAAAAAGTTCAGTAAAAAGACCCAAAAATCAAAATTGAAAGCATCTGATGAGAAGCGTAAACTTGCCAATATGCCATTTACGACACGGAGTGGCAAGGAACGGCTGAGGCCCTGGCCTATGTTCATGGCTAGTGGTTCAGATTCACATGTGGATGGAAGCACTCATCCTCTCACTAGAAAACTGCAGTGCCACTCCTAGGTGGGCCAGGTGTTTGTGTCGGCCACTTGGGTCGCTTAGCTTAGCCATCCAGCAACCTTGGTGCACCTCTTTTTTTCTTTGCATCATGTGCTGTTTGGGGACTATTTTTTAAATCGGCCATCCTGTCTGACACTGCAGTGCCACTCCTAGATGGGCCAGGTGTTTGTGTCGGCCACTTGGGTCGCTTAGCTTAGTCATCCAGCGACCTCGGTGCAAATTTTAGGACTAAAAATAATATTGTGAGGTGTGAGGTGTTCAGAATAGACTGGAATTGAGTGGAAATTATGGTTATTGAGGTTAATAATATTATGGGATCAAAATGACCCCCAAATTCTATGATTTAAGCTGTTTTTGAGGGTTTTTTGTAAAAAAAAAAATGAATCCAAAACACCCGAATCCGACAAAAAAATTTCAGGGAGGTTTTGCCAAAACGCGTCCAAATCCACGGCCGCGGAACCGAATCCAAAACCAAAACACAAAACCCGAAAAATTTCTGGTGCACATCACTAATTGTAACATTGTTTCAGGGTGGTGGATTCAAATTAAATGTCTTCAGCTAATTTTATCTTTTGATGGCTGCTTATGCTGTATAGCAGCGGTGGCCAACTCGCGGCTCTTTCATCCGCCGCATGAGGCTCAGCCGGCTCCTGACCTCCGCTGCCAGGCACACACACTTGTCTCCGTCGACGGTGTCTCTCTTCAATTCAGCGCTGGTCCATGAGCCAATCAGAGCTCGCGGACTGGCAGCTAAGGCTCCTGATTGGCTGTCGGACCACGAGCTTTGATTGGCTCATGGACCGGCGCCTAATTGAAGAGAGACACCGCCGCCAGAGTGAGGGGCAGGAGAGGCGCATGCTGCGCTCTCCTCCCCTCACAAACAGCAGCAGCATGGTGAGCAGCACAGGGGGAAAAGGGGGGGCATGTATATCTGGCACTGGGGGCATAGCTGGCACTGTGAGGACATTTATATCTGGCACTGGGGGCATAGCTGGCTCTTTGGGGACATGTATATCTTGCAGTGGGGGCATAGCTGGCACTGTGGGAACATGTACATCTGGCACTGGGGGCAAAGCTGGTACTGAGGGCATAGCTGGCAATGTGGGGACATGTATATCTGGCACTGGGGGCATAGCTGGCACTGTGTGGACATGTATATCTGGCACTGGGGGCATATCTGGCACTGTGGGACATGTATATATGGCACTGGGGTCATAGCTGGCACTGGGGGGCATAGCTGGCAATGGGGGGGACATGTATATCTGGCACTGGGGGCATAGCTGGCACTGTTGGGACATGCATATCTGGCACTGTGGGGTCATGTATATCTGGCACTAGGGACATAGCTGGCACTGTGGGGGCATGTGTATGTGGCACTGGGGGCATATCTGGCACTGTGGGGACATGTGTATCTGGCACTGTGAGCATATATGTATCTGGCACTATGGGACATATATGTATTTGGCACTGTGAGGCATATGTGTACTTGGCACTGTGGGGCATATGTGTATCTGGCACTGAGGGGACATGTATATCTGGCGCTGGGGGCATAGCTGGCACTGTGGGGACATTTATATCTGGCACTGGGGGCATAGCTGGTTCTGTGGGGACATGTATATCTTGCACTGGGGGCATAGCTGGCACTGTGTGGACATGTATATCTGGCACTGGGGGCATAGCTGGTACTGGGGTCATAGCTGGCAATGTGGGGACATGTATATCTGGCACTGGAGGCATAGCTGGCACTGTGTAGACATGTATATCTGGCACTGGGGGCATATCTGGCACTGTGTGGACATGTATATATGGCACTGGGGGCATATCTGGCACTGTGGGACATGTATATCTGGCACTGGGGGCATAGCTGGCACTGGGGGGCATAGCTGGCAATGTGGGGACATGTATATCTGGCACTGGGGGCATAGCTGGCACTGTTGGGACATGCATATCTGGCACTGTGGGGTCATGTATATCTGGCACTGGGGACATAGCTGGCACTGTGGGGGCATGTGTATCTGGCACTGGGGGCATATCTGGCACTGTGGGGACATGTGTATCTGGCACTGGGGACATAGCTGGCACTGTGGGGGCATGTGTATCTGGCACTGGGGGCATATCTGGCACTGTGGGGCATATGTGTATCTGGCACTGTGGGGCATACATGTATCTGGCTCTGTGGGGACATGTGTATCTGGCACTGGGGCATATATGTATCTGGTACTGTGGGGACATGTGTATCTGGCACTGGGGGCATATATGTATCTGGCACTGTGGGGACATATGTGTATCTGGCACTGTGGGGGCACCCATTTATTGGCATTTTTATATGTATGTGGCACTATACTGGGGCATTATATGTATGTGGCTCTGTACAACATGACTAAAAAAGGCCATACTCCTACAGTCGTCATAACAAAAGGTGTGCACACAAAAATGGGGTGTGGCTTTGTGACAACTAGGCCACACCCCCATTTTTGCTCAAGTGCCGTAGGCGCGGGCATGGTAGTGGCTCTTGCTCTTGACTATAGATCTTTTCTGGCTCTTTGCCTCTGACTGGTTGGCCACACCAGCTGTATAGTTATTATCCCTCTGACACCTGTTCCTGTTCTATAATACACACTGATGAATTCCTGTGTATTCAGTGTCTCATGCACCAAATGAGTGCTACAATAATGTGTGCTTCTTGAGAGCTGCATCCCTGATAATGTTATACTGATGCAATGCACTTCTACCTTTCTTCCATTGCTTTTTCAACTAGATATCATATTTAGCAGTTATTTGAGTTTAATATGCTCTGCTTGTAATGCACTTAGTTTGGTTCTCAGGTAATGTACCTGTCCCAGCAATAGTAGGTGTTTATATAGTCTGTACAATGGCCCTCATTCCGAGTTGATCGCTCGGTATTTTTCATCGCATCGCAATGAAAATCCGCTTAGTACGCATGCGCAATGTTCGCACTGCGACTGCGCCAAGTAACTTTGCTATGTAGAAAGTAATTTTACTCACGGCTTTTTCATCGCTCCGGCGATCGTAATGTGATTGACAGGAAATGGGTGTTACTGGGCGGAAACACGGCGTTTCAGGGGCGTGTGGCTGAAAACGCTACCGTTTCCGGAAAAAACGCAGGAGTGGCCGGAGAAACGGTGGGAGTGCCTGGGCGAACGCTGGGTGTGTTTGTGACGTCAACCAGGAACGACAAGCACTGAACTGATCGCACAGGCAGAGTAAGTCTGAAGCTACTCTGAAACTGCTAAGTAGTTAGTAATCGCAATATTGCGAATACATCGGTCGCAATTTTAAGAAGCTAAGATTCACTCCCAGTAGGCGGCGGCTTAGCGTGTGTAACTCTGCTAAATTCGCCTTGCGACCGATCAACTCGGAATGAGGGCCAATAATAATAAGTGTTAATACAATCATGTAATTTACTTGGTCTTATATAGTATATACTCTCACATGACAGAGTCACCGTGGAATTTTCTCTCCCTTTGCACCTGAAGTATGCTTCTTTTTTTAAAATTTAATACCTCTCCATAAAACAAAGTTTTTGGTGACATTCTTCTTAACATGAGCCAGAATAAAGTAATAATGGGGGTAATTCCAAGTTGGTCGCAGCAGGAAATTTTTTAGCAGTTGGCCAAAACCATGTGCAGTGCAGGGGGGGCAGATTTAACATGTGCAGAGAGAGTTAGATTTGGGTGGGGTGTGTTCAATCTGCAATCTAATTTGCAGTGTAAAAATAAAGCAGCCAGTATTTACCCTGCATAGAAAAAAAATAACCCACCCAAATATAACTCTCTCTGCAAATGTTATATCTGCCCCCCCCCCCCCCTGCAGTGCACATGGTTTTGCCCAATTGCTAAAAAATTTCCTGCTGCGATCAACTTGGAATTACCCCCATGTTTTTTGATAAAGGTTTAAATAAGTTTATTGGTAGCCAACAGAGAGAAGTTTAGGTCATAGGTTGAATATTTCCAGTGAGTTTCAATTTGCCATTTGTAATAGAATCAGAACACAGGCAAACATGTGATGTGGCCAAGCCTCCTGGATTTGGTCATATCCCTTTCAGTACCCCATCAGTACCTTGTCAGTACTCGGGTCCTGCAACTGTCTCAACAGCCCTTTTTCACACACCCACAAGTGATATGGCCACTGACAGGTATTTGTGTCTCCATGCAGGTCTGACTCAATTGCACTTACACAAAAATACCTTTCATGTACTCCATATGCATTTTCCCTTTCCCTCCACCATTACTCCTATTCAGTCGTAAGGAAGCACAAGTAACAAATCAGAGTACTGATGTTCCACAGTACAAAGCTTTGAATTGTATATTGACCAAACAGGCATATGACAAATTTAACATCAGTCCCAAAGAGATTAGGAGTAAATGTAGATGCATTAATTAAGAAATAGATGTTTCCGTGGTAGAGAGGAAAAGAAGAATGATATATACCAGGAATGGTAAGGGTTCATAGGCGTTTCTATTATGGGTGCAATGTGTGCAGTGCACATGGGCCCCTGGGTCCAGTGGGGCCCACACCGCACCCATATTGTTTTACTACTCACCTGCCTGGAGTCCCGTGATGGGCGCTGCAGCTGCAACAGCCGCAGCAAAAAATCACTCCCAAAATGGCCACAGCACATGCTCAGTAGATAATTAATCTCCGGACCATGGCGGGCACTATCTTTCCAGAGACCTGCACATGTGCAGAAGCAGGGTCAGCTCGAGGCCAAATTATTGGTAAGTGAATAAATACTTTGGCGCCCACCTAAGCACTTTTGCACATAAAAAAAGTTAAGGAGGCATGGTCTCATTGTAAAAGACAAGCTGTAGTGCCCCTTACACATCTGCCCACTGTATAAGTGCCTCTTACACATTTGCCCACTATATAAGTGCCTCTTACACATTTGCCCACTATATAAGTGCCTCTTACACATTTGTCCACTATATAAGTGCCCCTTACACATTTGCACACTATATAAGTGTCCCTTACACATTTGCACACTATATAAGTGCCCCTTACACATTTTCCCACTATATAAGTGCCCCTTACACATTTGCCCACTATATAAGTGCCCCTTACACATTTGCCCACTATATAAGTGTTCCTTACACATTTGCACACTATATAAGTGTCCCTTACACATTTGCCCACTATATAAGTGCCTCTTACACATTTGCCCACTATATAAGTGCCCCTTACACATTTGCACACTATATAAGTGTCCCTTACACATTTGCACACTATATAAGTGCCCCTTACACATTTGCACACTATATAAGTGTCCCTTACACATTTTCACACTATGTATGTTCCCCTGACACATTTGATCACTGTTGAAGTTCCCCTTACATAATTTGCCCACTTTAATACTTCCCCTTACATAGTAATCTAATCAAAGTACTGTATTACCTGATATGCCCCCTGTGCCCGGAGACTCACAAATCAGTGGTGTTGCCACCTCCACCATGTCCGGCACAGCACTAAAGTACTAGAAGAAGGAGAATCTCAAAATAAACTACCGCTCCAAGTAGCCGGATAGCAAGGGCTTCTGGGAGCGGTAGTTTATTTTGCATGTACAGTAATATGAAGAATCTTAAAATAAACTAACTCTCCCAGCATTCCTTGCTATCTGGAAGCAAGGGATTCTGGGTGCAGTAGTTTATTTTATTTTTCTTCACATTACTGTAGTGGGGTGCTCTGCCGGACATAGCGTGGCAGCGCCAACATCACTGCCTGCTTGGTGAGTCTCTAGGCAGGTGCTACATATCAGGGCATATCAAGAATGGCCAGTGTTACACATATCGCTGGCGCAGCTGAGTAGGGCACCCTCCTCTATGCTGCGCCTTACTCAGCTGCATAACCAGCGTATGCATAAAACTGGCCCTGCACAGAAGACTTGCACAGTGCCAGAGTCTACAGTGCCATGAAGGGGAGGGGAGGGGAGAAGGCCCACACATGTGCCCCCTACTCTCATAAAATGGCCCTGTAAGGTTTATATACTATACTATTCCACTGGCAATAGCACTCCTGTCATACAATTCCGACACATTTCTGGATCTCTCCCTTCCTTATACTGCCTTGAGGAAGGGAGAGATCCCGAAACGCGTTGGTGGAATAGTTACCAGACGGACGGAGTTCTTCTGGACCGCGGAGACAGGTTCCGGAGCCGGTTTCTCCCCATCATTACATCTTAAGGTCCATACCTCATGGAAATCTGGTAAACCTCCACCTTGATTATTCATTATTGTGATGTGAATTCTGCAAAGTTTTTATCTACAAATACATCCTAAAGGATTTATACAAGCTGTTTATTCAACCAATATCTGGTAATCCTCCATCTGTACCTTTTATTGTATAATTGCCGTTTTTATGGTTTTATTGGTTATTGACATTGTTTGATTGTATTAAAAATCTTATTATTGGAAATGTATTACACTATCTTTGGAAATATTTCTTTTTCCACATATATGGATTCCAATTGTCTGAAGTACATTTAAAGTCCCATGACAGAAGAACTGTGAGGGAAGTATTTTCTGTATATTATTAGATCAGCGCACCACATCTGGTCTAACTCCTTATACTCACAGAGTATTGTACTGTTTGGAAACAACACCTAGCATTTGATGAAAGATGTGTGGCAGGTGATATGTTTAGTTGTAACAGTTACAGCACAAGGTTACAATGAATTAATGAGGAAAAGGAAAAGCAGTTAATTGACCGCCGGTCAGGATCCCTGCGGTCAGGATACCGACGACGGAATCCCAACACCAGCTGAAATACCAGTGGTCAGAATCCCGATGGCTGGCTTGTTTCCCCACTAAGGTGGTGGTCCACACCACTACCTGAGGAGGAATAGAACCCTGTGGTGACCAAAGGTCGCCACCAGGACCAAAGCATGGCGAGCGCAGCAAGCTCACAAGGGGGCACGCTGCGCTCATCGCTATGATCCCAACTGTTGGGTTCCCAGCTGTCGGGATCTTGGTGTCAGTCTCCAGAGTCCAGACTACTGGGATCCCGACCGCCGGGATGTTATACTGATCCCGAGGAAAACATATTAATAACATCAAGATAATAGGGATAATTCCAGAAAACAAAGTTTACTATTGTGTTTTAAAAGTTATGTTAAATAAAAACATGATCGATGACTTACTTTTCGTTCACCAATATCTTACATGTCCGCCAGTGCTCATTTACCTCCTACCCACAGAAAAAAAGAGTGACTGAGAGGTGGGCCAGCAATGTCTGCGTCACTCACTTAGATGTCAGATAGTCTGTATTTCCTTTTTGCCTTATAAATCCAAACACAAAACCATAACATACAATTTTGTGAAGTCACAAAAGCTCTTGCAATGTATTATTTTAAACATTTAGCTTCTAAATTGATATTCCACATAACTGAATAATCAAGAAAAAAAATAATTTCACATATATTGACAAATCAGACACAGGACTGTTCACAAAGGTATTTGCATATTTCATCAATAATCAGTATTAAAACATGAAAAGAAAAATATACTGCATCAAAAAGCAAATCCATAACTCTAACAGCAGTGGTAATTTAATTAGCGGAAGTGTAATAATACTATTATTACTACTACTACTACTAATAATAATAATAATAATAATAATAATATTAATAGTTATGGATGTAAACAAGATTTCAGCTTCTGTTCCAACTGAGAAAGAAACTTTTGAGAAAAAGCAAATTTTTAAAAATCTTTCAATACCATGTTTTCCTTGTGTTTGATGTAAAAGAGCTCTCACTTCGCTACATCACTACAAAGTGTCTAAATGAAGTTATTGCAAGGAAGCAGTGATCATAGCATGAACACGTTCAATCTGGTGATCTGTGAAAACAGCCTCCCTGTAGGAGTTCTTAAATTAATTACTTTAGTTCACTTGACAAGGTCAAATCCATTCCCCATCTTGATGGATCTCATCTGTTGCAGCACATAAAGAGATGTTTTCCTTCTCTTGTGACAGTGCTAGAAGCTCATCCATCTCTGAGTTCCAAGAGTGATCTGGCTACAGAGGAAAGGAGTATTCTGAGGGCAGCTGATGGCCAGTATGATACATTGTGTTCACTTTCAAATGGTAACAAGTGATAGAAAGCAGCCCTGATGCAGGTCTAGGATTTGTTGGATTTTTGTTTTGTTTTTTAAGGACATTATCATCTGCAATATCCAGAAATGTGATAGTGGAAAAGAGAGAAACCAACATATAAGTAGCTATGATTCATTATATATAAAATATCCATACAATAGACCTAAGTTAGAGTTATACATTAAGGTGTACTTTATACATAAAGCACTTGCATTCCAGAACAGTATTTTGAATTGCCTAAATCTTAAGGTATATGAACATCTTGCACATACTGTAGATGCAAGATTTACGTCTTTTACATAATGTATTACAGAATATGTGTAAACCCAAGTAGATGCATCCCAAGGCGGTGTACTGCACTTGCACCCTGTACTATGCATCAACACCCCAGACTTGCCTCTTCTAGAGAAAGGGACTGCAAGTGTAATATACACAAACTTTATATACAGATGCAAGTTGAGCACATGCTTAGTGCACCGTGTATATTTTTTTGCCCAGAAAACACACATAGGGACATATCCAATTAGATGCTGTGCTTACCTGGGACTTGATGCAGAGCCTGGAGCTATTCAATTGCAGCATGCAGTAAGTTTATAGAGTGAACCAGGTGCTGAGCAATACCAGTCAGTGAAAATCTGCTGCCTAGAAGTTATTGCCAACACCTCAAATATAAAACAAAAAGCAATAAAAGGAGAAAAGGCAGTGCAAGGTTTACCCACTGGACAAAGGCTTAAAGGAATAGTATATACAGTGCATCTGGAAAGTATTCACAGTGCTTCACTTTTTCCACATTTTGCTATGTTACAGCCTAACTTCAAACTGGAATAAATTCATTTTTCCTCTCTAAATTCTACACACAATAACTCATAATGACAACATGAAGAAAAGTTTTTTGAGATTTTTGCAAATTTATTTAAAATAAAAAAACTAAGAAATCACATGTATGTAAGTGTTCACATGTACATAAGTATTCAAGTAATGAATTTATTCCAGTTTGGAATAAGGATGTAATTTAACAAAATGTGGAATATATATATATATATATATATATATATATATAAAATTATATATATAGCAAATGATATCCGGCACTCCAAGATAACAACCAGGCTCAATGCCGGGTGCCCTCCTCTTGTTAATGAAGCATGTCACAGAATTACAGGCGGCACTCACGGACTCACTAAGAAAACGACCAGGAACCCCAGGTCTGCTTACAACGTTTCGGAATTTATTTCCTTCGTCAGGTAACAATACATACAAAATACAAAGAAGCTTACCTTTATACCAAACAGTTAGCGTGCATGTGTGCATGTGAACGGTGCCCGGCTCCCCCCTGTATTTCCGCTGACGTCATCACTGCCAGACGGCGCCTGGCGGGAGACAGGGAAAATGTGTAGCACAAAATCTATCACCATGGAGACTGTAAACAACGAGCGTCATAGTATTACACTAAGCCAGAGTAACAGGGTCAAAAAGTAAACTCCGCAAATATCCGACATCATGTCACATAAATGTTTTGCATCACAGAAAACAATTTAAAGACAACATTTCATTCAGGCCTTTGGGAGCAATCGTATCTAAAAGGTGAATCCACTTTGCCTCACATTGTAAAAGTGCTCTTGCCCTGTCTCCTCCTCTATTGTCCTCAGTTACCTGGTCAAGTATCTTATAGCGTAAAGAGGATAATGAATGTCCCCTGGCCTTGAAATGCTTGGCGACCGGCTGGTCGACATTCTTACCCTCCAAGGACTGTTTAATGGCACTGCGGTGTTGCGCCATGCGTTCCTTGAACAGGCACACCGTCTTGCCTATATAGTATAAGCTACAGGGACACTTAATACAATAGACAACAAATTTACTGGAGCAGGTCAGCACATGTTTAAGTTTAATTATTCTGCCTGAGTGGGGATGTACAATGTAGTCCCCTGTCTCCAAATAAGAACAGGTGGTACACCCCAGACACTTGTAATTACCTGGTTTCCTAGTCATAAAATGTTCTATACTTTTTTTAGAGTCATCAGCTATATCTGCGTGGACTACAAAATCCCTGATATTTTTGCCTCTAGTATAACACGGGAGTAGTTTACGTCTGGATAAATCCGGTAAATCAGGGTCCATTTGAATAATCGGCCAGATCGCCTTAGCTGTGGACACCAATTTTTTAGAGGCAACAGTGAAATTATTCACCCAAATTACAGAGGTATCGGTCTTGTCCTCAGGTGTTCGTATATCAGTTCTAAATCTTGGGGTTGCTAATGCTTTAGTTCTAGCTATTTGTAAATCCTTATTATGATAACCCCTTTCAA
The DNA here is from genome assembly GCF_028390025.1 of Pseudophryne corroboree. Classification (NCBI taxonomy): domain Eukaryota; kingdom Metazoa; phylum Chordata; class Amphibia; order Anura; family Myobatrachidae; genus Pseudophryne; species Pseudophryne corroboree. The sequence continues at coordinate 546,582,016 of NC_086449.1, forward strand.
GAAACTTCTTGGTCATGTCTCCCATTTTATTAGCTTCATCCCTGGTGTCACTGCAAATGCGGTGTACACGAAGGTATTGGGAGTAGGGGAGCCCCCTCTTTAGAGAATCAGGATGGTGACTAGCTGCCTGCAACAAATTGTTGCAGTCAGTGGGCTTCTGATAAATTGTAGTTGTGAATCTGAAATTATCAATCCTTACTTCTACATCCAAAAAGTGTATTACCTCCTTCTGTATGTCATAGGTAAATTTTATGTTTTGATCTGAGGAATTAATCTCTTTCATCATGTTATGTAACATCTCATAGGTGCCTGTCCACAGAAAAAATACATCATCTATGAACCTAGTATATAGGGGGATATGATCCACATAATTCTTGTCGAAAAACAATTTATCTTCAACAAAGAACATGAACGCATTGGCGTACGTCGGTGCGACACATGCACCCATCGCACACCCTTGTCTCTGTAAAAAGAACTCATTGTTAAAAATAAAATAATTTCTTTCAAGCACCAGACCAAGTAATTTCAAAAAAAAGTCAATGTCAGGACCTCTATACAAAGGATTGTCAGTTATGAGCCGTCGTACCGCTTCAATACCCCTGTTGTGGGGGATGTTGGTATAAAGGCTCACCACGTCGGCTGTACATAACCAACAATTGTCAGGAACGACATCAAAGTCCCTGAGTTTCTGTAAGAACATGGCAGTATCCCTAAGGTATGTAGGTCTGTCCTGCACCACCGGTTGTAGGTAAAAATCCAAAAATTTAGAGACCAGAAAAAATAAAGAATCCCTAGCTGATACAATAGGTCTTCCTGGGGGATTGGTTGCATTTTTATGAATTTTCGGCAACATGTTAAATATTGGAACCCGTGGACAATCCTTTAAGAGGGCCCTCATCACTGATTCAGTAATGATGCCCCCCTCATATGCCATTTGTAAGGTGTTCCTCAATTCCAAATAGAATTCATCAGTTGGATTCCTCTGTAAACGCGTATAAACTGTTTCATCTCGTAATTGCCGATAAGCCTCAGCCTTATAAGCTTCCAAATCCTGCACCACAATCCCCCCACCCTTGTCAGCAGGGCGTATGGTGATATCACTGTAATTGGACAAATCCCGTAATGCTTTCCATTCACTAGGTGATAAATTTTTTGTGACCAATTTGTTCTCTTTGTCACAGCACTCAATACAGTTAGTCATAGTTCTAGAAAAGGATTTGATGGAGATATTGCTGGAAATGGGCTCAAAGTTGGATTTCACCCTTATTGGGCAGGTCTCAGCCGATGTCTGTTCGACTGTGCCCACATCCTGGTTTTTTCCAAAAAATTCTTTTAACCGTAATTGTCGGTTAAGCCGGTGTAGATCCACTTTGCTTTTAAGACAGTTGTGGGGATTTGTTGGAATAAAGCTCAACCCCCTGTTTAATACTGAGATTTCATCATGGTTCAGGGTGCGGGAGGACAGGTTGAAAATCATTTCTTTGGTTTTGCCGTTCGCTTTGCCTTGCCTTTCGCATTGTCTGCCTCTGCGGGTTCTGGATCTCCTGGGCTTTCTAAACGTGCCCTCGTTGTTACCCCTAAAGGGGTGCGCCCCCTTGATTTGGGGTTTTTGGAGCTTGATGGTTCAGCATCGCTACCAGATGCTCCACTGGAGGTCTCTGTGTCAATGCCGGAACGGTCACCTCTCACATTGGCTCTGTTGAATCGTTTCTTATACGGTCTTCGTCCCCCTCCTTGTTGATTCACCCAGAAGTAAACCCTGTTCTCAGCATAATCTTTAGTAACCGTCATCAATTTCTTGGTTTTGAATCTGATCAATTCTGCCTTATATTTCTCCACCTCATCATTCAATTTGGATAACCAGTCAGTCGATGTGTCAGTGGTCAAACTGTCCGTACAGGATCGTTCCAATGTATTGATCTTTTCTCTGGTAATTTGGAGCTCACGGGTGGCCTCCTCAATGACCAAAAGAATAAGGTCAAAAGAGGCTTTATTGAGGACCGCAACCCATTTACGGCAAAAGTCCGAATTGTGCCGACCAATCGTGGGTAAGTTTTTAATGCGGAAACCACGTGGAATTTTCTTATCCCTGTAGTACTCGGACAAACAAACTCCATGTAAATAAAAGTCCGTCTCTCTATTTTTCAATCTTAATAGATCAGTGTAATATTGATCATTAGTGTTTTTCCCTGCTGCAGTGACAAGCCTGTCAGTAATCAAGATGCGCCTGGCATCAGCATCAGACAGTGATAATATTTCCCCTTCTGGTAGTGTTGTTATCCTGTAACCACTATTGTCCTCGCTGATAGACTCCATTGTGGAAAAAGTGAAATAAAGTGAGGAGTTATAAAAAGCAGATTTGAAACACTGACACACTTTTCAAATAAAAGTCAACGGGTGCCTTGATAATGGTGTGGATATGGCAGTCCAACCTCAAATATAGCAAATGATATCCGGCACTCCAAGATAACAACCAGGCTCAATGCCGGGTGCCCTCCTCTTGTTAATGAAGCATGTCACAGAATTACAGGCGGCACTCACGGACTCACTAAGAAAACGACCAGGAACCCCAGGTCTGCTTACAACGTTTCGGAATTTATTTCCTTCGTCAGGTAACAATACATACAAAATACAAAGAAGCTTACCTTTATACCAAACAGTTAGCGTGCATGTGTGCATGTGAACGGTGCCCGGCTCCCCCCCTGTATTTCCGCTGACGTCATCACTGCCAGACGGCGCCTGGCGGGAGACAGGGAAAATGTGTAGCACAAAATCTATCACCATGGAGACTGTAAACAACGAGCGTCATAGTATTACACTAAGCCAGAGTAACAGGGTCAAAAAGTAAACTCCGCAAATATCCGACATCATGTCACATAAATGTTTTGCATCACAGAAAACAATTTAAAGACAACATTTCATTCAGGCCTTTGGGAGCAATCGTATCTAAAAGGTGAATCCACTTTGCCTCACATTGTAAAAGTGCTCTTGCCCTGTCTCCTCCTCTATTGTCCTCAGTTACCTGGTCAAGTATCTTATAGCGTAAAGAGGATAATGAATGTCCCCTGGCCTTGAAATGCTTGGCGACCGGCTGGTCGACATTCTTACCCTCCAAGGACTGTTTAATGGCACTGCGGTGTTGCGCCATGCGTTCCTTGAACTGGCACACCGTCTTGCCTATATAGTATAAGCTACAGGGACACTTAATACAATAGACAACAAATTTACTGGAGCAGGTCAGCACATGTTTAAGTTTAATTCTTCTGCCTGAGTGGGGATGTACAGTGTAGTCCCCTGTCTCCAAATAAGAACAGGTGGTACACCCCAGACACTTGTAATTACCTGGTTTCCTAGTCATAAAATGTTCTATACTTTTTTTAGAGTCATCAGCTATATCTGCGTGGACTACAAAATCCCTGATATTTTTGCCTCTAGTATAACACGGGAGTAGTTTACGTCTGGATAAATCCGGTAAATCAGGGTCCGTTTCTTAGTGAGTCCGTGAGTGCCGCCTGTAATTCTGTGACATAAAATTATATATATTGTGACAAGAACACTGGGATAGTGTTTGAGGGCAGGTATATTTGTCCCAGGTTCTTGTCTTACATGTTTTAGAAAATGTTAACTTCTAGGAAAAATGCTTTTTGTTTTGTCTGAACCTTTTCAGTTTGCTGTAAAAGCTGGGTAAAGGCTCTGAGAGAGAGATAAGGCGAGTTCTAGACATTGGGCCCAGTTCGGGTCTTTGGCCTCACAGAGGGCTAATCAGGGTTTCAGCTGTGTAAGAGTGTTATAGTGCTTCTAACCTGATTAGTATGGGCAGACTGCCTGGGAAGGCTGCAGGATCTGTGTGTGAGAGACACGCTTTCTGATGCAAGTAAGCTATACAGTATGTACTGACGAACTCTGTGTTTTGTTTAGTGACAGTTAGGAATATCTTATGTTTAGTTAGTGCCGGACAGGCAAGGTATTTTTATTTTGGGGTTTGTTTTATTTTCTGTTTCAATAAAACTGGCCGGGGTCAGTTGTACCAGAAACTGGACTTGTGTTGTTCCTCAGCTGCTGCGTGCGGCCATATTCCCCAGGAAAAGGCGCCTTGCACCCCTACAGTGTTACAACTTGGTGGAGAATGCGAGCACACCGTTCTGCGCATAAGTGAAAGCAGCAGCTTTGTGAGGCCTGCAGAAAACGGTGGTTTATGCAGATACAGCCCAGTGTGAAGTTACTGAGACTCACCCCTGAGGGTTTGATATATGTCTTGGGTGAAAGCAGCTACAAAGCCGCCTGAAAAATCTGTCGACATGGAGGATCTGCTTAAAGCCTTGCTGCAAGCTACAGCGGCTCAGCAGGAGGCCAACCGACAGCAGCAGGTGGCAATGGAGGAAAATAGGAGACAACAGCAGGTGGCAATGGAGGAAAATTGGAGACAACAGCAGGTGGCAATGGAGGAAAATTGGAGACTACAGCAGGAGGCCAACAGACAGCAGCAGGTGGCAATGGAGGAAAATATAAGACAGCAGCAGGTGGCAATGGAGGAAAATAAGAGACAACAGCAGGCAGTTGTTGATGAACTTTACAGGCAACAGCGTCAGGATAGAGAGGCCTTAGCAGAAGTGGTGCAGAGACTTGCAGCTCGGGTTGGAGATGTGGCCGTCAGTGCTCCAACCAGCTCTAGTTCTATACGGGCCAGTCACTTCCTGCAGAAAATGACAGAGGCTGATGATGTGGAGGCCTATCTGACCACGTTTGAAAGGACTGCCGAGCGTGAGAACTGGCCGAAAGCACAGTGGGCCAGTCTGCTGGCACCTTTCCTGTCAGGTGAGCCCCAAAAAGCTTACTTTGATTTAAGCCCTGCTGAGGCTCGGGACTATGATAAACTAAAGACTGAGATCCTGACCCGCCTGGGAGTCACGCTGTCAGTACGAGCACAACGGGTGCACCGTTGGCTGTACGCCATGGAGAAGCCTCCGCGCTCCCAGATGCACGACCTTATTCAGCTAACAAAAAAATGGCTACAGCCAGAGACATTAACTGGTCCCCAGATGGTGGAAAGAGTCGTCATGGACCGCTACTTGAGATCTTTGCCCATGGTCCTGCGCAAGTGGGTGAGCCATGGAAACCCGGGTACTGCTGACCAATTAGTGGACATGGTAGAGAGGTATTTGGCAGCAGAGGAACTACTGATGACCACCCAGCAACCCATAGATCCTCGACAGCGCCCTTAAGTAAAGACTGGTAAGACTGTTCCGTGGGAAAACGTTGCTGGGCGGTTAAGAGAACGCAAGGCTGGAGAGACTGTAAACACTGGCCCTGGAGACAGGCCAATGGGGCTAGAACGGTCTATGCTGCCCAAACGGGTTGATAATCGTGTGGTTAAATGTTTTAGGTGTGGTATGCCAGGTCATGTTATTGCCAATTGCCCAGTCACGCAAGAACCCATGCAATGTGATGCTGCCTTTGAATGTCGCAGAATGTCTTTCTTTGCTAGGTTAGCCTGTACTGTGGTACCTTCACCTGAGCTGGAAAAACAAATGTGTGATGTGTTCTTAGAGGGTAACCGGGTAGAGGCCTTGCTAGATTCAGGAAGTTTAGTTACCCTCGTGAAAGCTGGGTTAGTGAACCCCTTAAAGGTCCAGCAAATACCTATTGGGGTAACTTGCATACATGGGGATACCCAACATTATGCCACTGCTGAGGTGAATATAGAAACTTGTTGTGGGTCAGCAATGGTTAAAGTGGGACTGGTCCCTACCTTGGTGCATGAGGCCATAATAGGGAGGGATTTTCCTCATTTTTGGAAACTGTGGGAATCACGGTTATCAACAGATGTGAGAAGTAAAAAGCCAGTTGATAATACCGGTGATTTTATGGATGTACGTGGGTCTTCGGAACTTTCTGGCCCTTTGCCTTTTGCTAGTTTGGCTGGGGAAGTGACAGATGGGGATTCCAGTGAGGACCCTCTTGCCGGGAACAGAGACATAGTAGTTAGAACTGAAAGCGTGCCTGACCGGGAGGTAAAGAAGGATCTGTTTGCGTCTGAACAGTTAAAGGATCCTACCTTAATAAAGGCTAGAGAGAATGTTAAGATTGTTAATGGGGAACCTGTGGTACCAGGTGACAGGGTTACGTATCCCCACATGGCCATCTGTAATGAGCTCTTGTACCACATTGTCAAAAGGGGTGAGGATGTGGTGGAACAGCTGGTAGTTCCCCAGCCTTATCGGAGAACGGTACTAGATTTAGCTCATAGTCACGTTACCGCAGGACATTTAGGGGCAGAAAAAACCACTGAAAGAGTTTTACAAAGGTTCTTTTGGCCAGGGGTTTATAAAGAAGTGTCTGAATATTGTTCTTCCTGTCCTGAATGCCAGTATCATGCCCCTAGACCCCATTTCAGGAGCCCACTAGTTCCCATGCCTATTATAGAGGTCCCGTTTGACAGAATAGCCATGGATCTCGTGGGGCCCTTGTTAAAGTCTGCTCGGGGCCATCAGTATATCCTGGTAATTATGGACTATGCCACTCGATATCCTGAGGCTGTCCCTTTACGCACTATCACAACCAAGGCGATAGCTAGGGAGCTGGTGCAGGTATTTAGTAGAGTGGGAATACCAAAAGAAATTTTGACTGACCAAGGTACTCCATTTATGTCAAGGATCATGAAAGAGTTGTGCAAGTTATTTAAGGTCACTCACCTCAGGACGTCCATCTACCATCCCCAAACTGACGGGTTGGTGGAAAGGTTTAATAAAACATTAAAAAGTATGTTAAAAAAGGTTGTTGAGAGAGATGGGAAAAACTGGGATTGTTTGTTGCCCTACTTGTTAATGGCCATCAGAGAAGTTCCTCAGTCCTCTACGGGGTTTTCTCCATTTGATTTGTTGTATGGTAGACACCCCAGAGGGCTGTTGGATATTGCCAAAGAGACGTGGGAAGGACAGCCCACTCCTTATAGAAGCGTTATTGAGCATGTAACACAAATGCAGGATAGGATTGCAGCCGTGGTACCTGTTGTCAGAGAGCACATGGAACAGGCCCAAAGTGCTCAACAGAGGGTCTATAACCGGAGTGCCAAGATACGGGAATTTGCTCCTGGCGATAGAGTTCTTGTTTTGGTACCCACTGTGGAAAGCAAATTCCTAGCTAAATGGCAGGGTCCATTTGAGATTAGGGAAAAAGTGAATGAGGTTAATTACAAAGTATACCAGCCGGGAAAGAGAAAACCCGAACAGATCTACCATGTTAACTTAATCAAACCCTGGAAAGATAGGTTGTCTCTGTCAGCGGAGCCTTGCCCTTCGGTGTCTTCACCCCGGTTGCTTCCCGCAGTGAAGGTGTCAGAGACATTATCAGCTGATCAGAACAATCAGGTTAAAGAATTTCTCATCCAAAATAGGGAGGTATTTTCAGAGCTGCCTGGCCGAACGACCATAATAAAACATGACATTGTCACAGAACCAGGGGTCAGGGTTCATTTAAAGCCATATAGGATTCCTGAAGCTCAGCGAGAAGCTATTTCTAAGGAAGTTAAAACCATGTTAGAACTGGGAGTCATAGAGGAGTCTAACAGTGAGTGGTCCAGTCCCATAGTGCTCATCCCGAAGCCCGACGGTAGCATACGCTTCTGTAATGACTTTCGTAAGTTAAATGAGGTGTCCAAGTTTGACGCATACCCCATGCCCCGTGTGGATGAGCTTGTAGAAAGGCTGGGAACAGCCAGGTTTCTCACCACATTGGACCTGACCAAAGGTTACTGGCAAATACCTTTATCTGATAGCGCCAAAGAAAAAACAGCCTTTTCGGTTCCGGAGGGGCTGTACCAGTATAAGATGTTACCCTTTGGGTTGCATGGGGCTCCAGCAACCTTTCAACGGGCGATGGATAAAATTTTGAGGCCCCATAGAAAATATGCAGCTGCCTATTTGGATGATGTGGTAATTCACAGTACAGACTGGGGGTCCCATTTGGTTAAAGTACAAGCAGTACTGGACTCAATCAGAGAGGCAGGGTTAACTGCTAACCCAAAGAAGTGCTGCCTCGCAATGGAGGAGGTCAAATACTTGGGCTTCACCATAGGCAGAGGTCTGATTAGGCCCCAATTGAATAAAGTTGATGCTATTCAAAACTGGCCTCGTCCAGTGAATAAAAAACAGGTAAGGGCTTTTTTGGGAATTACTGGGTACTATAGACGGTTTATTCCTAATTTTGCGACCACAGCGGTGCCGTTGTCAGACCTTACCAAAGGGAAGCAGTCAAATGTGGTGAAATGGAACCCTGATGCAGAAAAGGCGTTCCAAGCGTTAAAAGTGGCTTTGTGTTCACAACCGGTGTTGATAACACCAGATTTTTCAAAAGAATTTGTGGTACAGACAGATGCCTCAGAGGTAGGGATAGGTGCTGTGCTGTCCCAAACCAGAGATGGGGACGAACACCCTATCATTTATTTGAGTAGGAAACTCAATGAGCATGAAAAAAGGTATGCCATTGTGGAAAAGGAGGCTTTGGCCATTAAGTGGGCACTAGATACCTTGAGATATTACCTCTTGGGTAGACAATTCAGACTAGTGACAGACCATGCCCCTTTAAAATGGATGTATGTAAATAGAGGCAAGAATGCTCGTGTAACTAGATGGTTTCTAGCGTTGCAGGACTTTAAGTTTACTGTCGAACATAGACCGGGAACACAATTGACCAACGCAGATGCATTGTCTCGCATCTTCTGTTTGGGGGCTACAAGTGTTCCGGCCCCTAGGTCGAAACAGGGGAGGGGGATATGTGACAAGAACACTGGGATAGTGTTTGAGGGCAGGTATATTTGTCCCAGGTTCTTGTCTTACATGTTTTAGAAAATGTTAACTTCTAGGAAAAATGCTTTTTGTTTTGTCTGAACCTTTTCAGTTTGCTGTAAAAGCTGGGTAAAGGCTCTGAGAGAGAGATAAGGCGAGTTCTAGACATTGGGCCCAGTTCGGGTCTTTGGCCTCACAGAGGGCTAATCAGGGTTTCAGCTGTGTAAGAGTGTTATAGTGCTTCTAACCTGATTAGTATGGGCAGACTGCCTGGGAAGGCTGCAGGATCTGTGTGTGAGAGACACGCTTTCTGATGCAAGTAAGCTATACAGTATGTACTGACGAACTCTGTGTTTTGTTTAGTGACAGTTAGGAATATCTTATGTTTAGTTAGTGCCGGACAGGCAAGGTATTTTTATTTTGGGGTTTGTTTTATTTTCTGTTTCAATAAAACTGGCCGGGGTCAGTTGTACCAGAAACTGGACTTGTGTTGTTCCTCAGCTGCTGCGTGCGGCCATATTCCCCAGGAAAAGGCGCCTTGCACCCCTACAGTGTTACAATATATATATATATATATATATATATATAATCACTTGAAGTACAACATATAAAGGCATACATTTATACTTGGAACGCAACCCAGGGGCCATATACTGTATCTAGTTACATTACTTCTACACAGTCACATATGGCAGAAAATGCATATTAGTGGCAATGGACAGCAGCTGAGTTTAGCATGATGGGGTATATAAGTGGGATAGAGGGAGAGCCAGGCATATTTCTGATGATGGACCTATATGATCTGAAATGCGCTAAGTGTGGCTCTTTGTTTGGATTCTCTGTAGTCACTGTTGGAACAACAGTGGATGACTCCTGAGGTGGGCACAGTATCTGGAACTGAGGTCTGGCTTGTTCCTGAAGTGACATCTGTATGGAACTCTCAGTGGATTCCCCTATGTTCCTGTTTTGCCACTGAGGATTGATTATATGTTTTTAATAATCTGTATATTGTAAGTGCTTTGAGTTATTAAATGTTGTAATCCTACAAAAGGTCACTGAACTACTGTTTTTGTGTTTACCTTACCCATGGTGCTGTTGCTCAAGGGGAAAGGGGCACATATTGTTTCAGAGTAATCAAAAAGAGTTCAAGAAAGTGTTGAAAATTACTTTATTTGTGCACCTGTGATGATACATAGTGAATTGCATTAGAAGAGATCTCCTTATTGGACTACAATACATCTAAAGGACAATGGGGGTCATTCCGAGTTGTTCGCTCGCAAGCGGATTTTAGCAGATTTGCTCATGCTAAGCCGCCGCCTACTGGGAGTGAATCTTAGCATCTTAAAATTGCGAACGATGTATTCGCAATATTGCGATTACACACCTCGTAGCAGTTTCTGAGTAGCTCCAGACTTACTCGGCTTCTGCGGTCAGTTCAGTGCTTGTCGTTCCTGGTTTGACGTCACAAACACACCCAGCGTTCGCCCAGACAGTCCCCCGTTTCTCCGGCCACTCCTGCGTTTTTTCCGGAAACTGTAGCGTTTTTTCCCACACGCCCATAAAACGGCCTGTTTCCGCCCAGTAACACCCATTTCCTGTCAATCACATTACGTTTGCCAGAACGATGAAAATGCCGTGAGTAAAATTCCTAAGTGCATAGCAAATTTACTTGGCGCAGTCGCAGTGCGGACATTGCGCATGCGCATTAAGCGGAAAATCGCTGCGATGCGAAGATTTTTACCGAGCGAACAACTCAGAATGACCCCCGATGAAAGGATGCTTTTTCCCTAATGGACCTGTTGATGTTTTAAACTGTACCATTTTATATCCATTATTCACCTGGGTGCTCTTTACTGTTTGTAAGCGGGCATGTTAATAACAAGACAGCTGGTGTATTGCATATTAACAATTCTATTTAAGTGATGAAAAAAGGCAAGGTCAAGGTAGTGCTAGATAATGTGAGAGGGGGAGGAGGTCCATTGGGAGAGGCTGCAGTGTCAATGAGATTATCAATTGAGACGGTAAAATCCCCCAGGATCATTGAGGTAAGAGGAGAGAAATGTAACTTTTTCCTATTTTCCATACATTTTACAATGACATCCTGATGTACAAACAATTGACATATGTCCTGGACACGGGCATACCTATAAACAGGCCAACAAGAGTTACAGTTAATCCTAATTATGGGAACCACAGCACTGATGGAAGTCATACTGAAGAATTGTTTGAAAGATTTACTGAGAGAGATTACGTAAAGCCATGTTTATGCTGTAGTCATACCTGTCTTCTCATCATAAATTGCCACCTTTCCATTATACCCCGTACATGAGATAAATTCTGCTGTATTATTGGCAGCACAATTACAGTATGTTGTTATACGAGGTCACGGAAATGTAATAGAATATAAAGAAACAGGCTTTAACAATATAATAATTACAAAGATACTGATAGTTGTAGAAAATCAATGACTCCAAGTGCACACTTTTCATTTCTTTACCATAACACACAGAAGCAATAGAGAAAACAAAATAAAACATAATTATCAATAAGAGATGCAGCTGAACCTGTTTACTCTGGCTGTCCATTGCCTTTGCTCTGAGACCTCCTGTGAATGGTGACATGTCTTGGACTCTATTATAAAAGGTTGTGGCTCCGCTCAGTAGGATTCTCTTTATGGAACTTCTTACAGGATTACTTTTTCTGGATCATCTTCTTAAGGTTACTGTTCATAGTAGAGATATTTTTCTAAGAAAAAAAGATTTGCCAAAAGAAACACTTAAAGTACTTAATCAAAACCTACGGGGAAATTTACAAAATTATTTCAGTATTTTTTTAAGAATAATGACAGCTAAAATCACCCTTTGACTTCAGACTCCACCACATTTAATCCAGGGATTGTTGGCATTAATACAACATTCTTCCTTATTTCTTTCATTTACAAGCAGGTTTTGTATGTATTAATAAAAAAAAGTACTTTATAAAGTTTTAAATAACTTATCTGCTTAGATCCACAACACAAGAGTCAATTATGTAGTAAATGTCATACAGCCAACAATGGACACTGGTAGTCACATAACCCCAGTTTAACTAGAACTGTGTCTAACATTACATATTGATTTTTCATACTACATTAAAGGCACAATTTGGATTTATATGTGGGCAGCAAAAATCTGCTTTACTTCACTGCGCATGTGTAATTACATGTATTTGGACTTTAAGTTTTAAATGACTTGCACTTGCAGACACTTACACTATGCCTAGAGACACACAGATCAGAAAGGGCCACAAGTTGGTTGCAAAGATACAAGCTGTCTAATGTAAATATTATTTCCCTAGGACCAACAAAAAAATGCAGCTCTACTCAAGACAAATTATCAAAATGCTAAACTAGCATTGAAGTTCTTCCAGGCACTCCTGGAGCAGTTGGTAGACTATGGCACATATCAAGATGCACTTCAGATATTCCTTTAATAGCATACACAGCGCAGCCTGACATGGTCTGATATTTGTTACTGATTTTGCAATGGGACCCTTATGCTTTTGTCACTCAGCTTCATCAGTAACCATCTCAATATACTGTATAGCACAGGTCTTGGTTGTTTTGTAGCTGGTATGTTGGTATGATAAACTCAACAATACCTAAATTGTGGCTTTATAAGCAAACAACCCTATTTGGCACATAGATTATTTAAGAACACAATGGCAAAATATTATTAAATTGAGTTTATTATGACAGAGAAAGGCACAGCCAATATAAGAAAATGACATAGAAAAAAAATAAATTGTATAAAAAACAGGAATAAAATTAGAAATAGAATGCTTAGACTAGTACTTGTGGGTAACACATGTCATATAGCTTGCTTCCAAGATATGGGTTATAAACAGTATTGCTTCGATGCACTTACCATCAGTGGCGCTGAGAGAGGGGGGGAGTGGGTACAAATTACCTGGGCCCAGGTCTGATGGAGGGGCCCAGTGGGGGCCCAGGCCCTGCCCCCCCCCCCCTTACCTGGAAGCAGCAGCATCTCTTCTGAGCCACAGTGTGGCCAATGAAGTGCTTAAAGTAAAAATTTAAAGAAATCTGTTTTTTTTTTTTCTAAGGGTGCATGGCTGCGCCTCCTGTGATTAGGCCATGCCCCCTGAAAAGTACCTGGACCCAGCCAGGCTCTCTACTGCCCTGGCAGGGAGGCATGCCATGCTCCTGTGAGTGGGTGCTTCTCAAGTGCTGGACATGCCCCCAAATGGCTGTGGCCATGCCCCCAGCATGCTGTGTTCACACCCCCTCCAGGAAGGAGGGTGCAGGGGCCCAGAAAGTTGTTGCATCGGGGCCCAGGATTTCTCTTGGCAGCCCTGCTTACCATACAAAATTTAACAGAAGACCTTGAAAAAAGGTAATCAACCATTGTCCTCTGTAGACACAGCAAATGTTTGTCCATAAACCATAGATTAAATGCTAATCTTAGTTTGTAGCTACTGTAGATTCCAGACCTATCTGCATTTAACATTCCTCTATGTGACATCACTCAGGCCTGTTAGATTTAGCATCCAATAACCCCTGATTTTCTTTCACACAGTGGCTTTACCGTTACTCATATTGTTGGTAGTAAGCATGACTACATTCATAAATCTTATTTTAGGGGAAAAGAGATTATCAATATGGCAGACTGTAAAAATAGGAGCCACACTTATAGAACAATGTCTATGAACAACAAACTTTATTGAAAGATCTAGAAGAGCTTTTGCTATTATTACACCTAGGTAATGCAACCGTCAATTGACAAGGAGACTTGATTGGTAACTATAACAGGATTATTTTTCAACAATATAGCATACTCAGGTGCATGAATGAAATAGCAGTAGAAACAGACTTAAGGCCTGACTCAGACATGATCGCTGAGCTTCAAAATACACTGTCCTGATATCAGAAAATTAAAGCCCACGGGGAGTGAAAATTCACCCCATGCAAGTGTGCGATTGCATGTGTACTCTGTGCAAAAATTCCCCTCAGTCAGTGGACAGCTGCAAAACTGTTCGCATCACACTCACCATCAAATGCACTGTCTACACCTATGGGAACTATGCCCTTGGTTACCTGTAAAACATGCACTGTGTGGGGTCCTGAGGTCCTTTAAAGGTCCTCACCTTTAAAGAATTTCCCCTTGATGAAGTAATTAAGACGAAATGCGTAGGGTCTGTCAGCCATGAGGTATTAATCCAGATTGTGAAGATTCTCCCTTTTGAGCTCACATCTTGCTAAGGTGAGGGAGGATCTAACTTGCCATCAAACACATCTTGGTTATTTCTCATTTATGAACAAATTCTATTTCTGTACAACATTTTTAATGTGTATATCAAAAATTGTGTTAATAAACCAATAATTGGTACTAATTGGCCTTTGGGCCTTTTATTTTGGGTGCTTTTCTGGTGAGATGTTTGTTTCAGGATACTGGGAAAACATTTTTTAAAGAACTCTCCAATTTACAGTCCATACTCATTGGGTCCATTTAGGAAGATACGAAGAATAAATACGTAATGAATATAGCGCACTTGGTAATTGTGTTCTTCTTCTATGTATTTTTGAGGGGATCCGGTCTGAAGATCGACAGTGTCTAGGTCGACAATGTTTAGGTCGACCACTATAGGTCGACAGTCACTAGGTCGACATGTTTTCAAGGTCGACAGGGTTTCTAGGTTGACATGTTCTAGGTCGACAGGTGAAAAGGTCGACATGAGTTTTAAAAAAAAATTGACGTTTTTCATACTTAATGATCCACGTGGACTATGATTGGGAATAGTAACCTGTGGCGAGCGCAGCAGTAGCGGAGCAAGGCACCTTGCCCGAAGCATGGCGAGCGAAGTGAGCCATGGAAGGGGACACGGTGCACTAATTGGGCTTCACTGTACAGAGAAAATGACACCAAAAAAATGAAAAACTCATGTCGATCTTTTGACCTAGAAACCCTGTCGAACTTCAAACCCTGTCGACCTATAGTGGTCGACCTAAACATTGTCGATCTAATGATTCACACCCATTTTTGAGATCTTACAAAAGAGATCTCTCCTGAAGTGCTGCTCTTGTTTGTGCGCAAGATAAGGATATTGTTTTTATTGCATATATATATATACACATGTGTGTGTGTATATATATATATATATATATATATATATATATAAATATACATATACAGTATACGTATACTGGAAAGGCTGGTTGCCACTCCCCTGTATTTAAAACACATGCTCCTGTGCCCTCCACATTGGTAGTAACAATTTTAAAGAGACAAGGCAGCGATCAGAGTCTTTAAAGCAATTCACAAAGTTGTATTAAACACTCATCTTATACACCAACATTTCAGGGCTTTCAGTGCTGCTCCGCCGCCGCCCTCAGTCCTTCTGTGCACCTCCTCCTCCTCGGCACCATGCCGCCCAGAGACTCCTCATCCACCGCATGCAGACCACAGCATCCTCAGCTCCGCCGCTGCTTAATACTGTAGGTAATCTTACCCTGGAGCCTTTCTCTCTCCCTAGTATGCCCTTGCTGTCCCTCTCTCTATCATTCTCCCTGTCCCTATGTCCCTGCTGTCACTCTCCCTGAATTTTGCCTCATTCCCTGTGGCATAATGTAAATGTTGGCTCATTTTGAGTGCTTTAATGTGAAATTTGGTTCATTCTGTGTGCTATAATGTGAATTTTGGCTCATTCTATGTGCTATAATGTAAATTTCGTCTCATTCTGTGTGCTAATTCTGTGTGCTATAATGTGAATTTTGGCTCATTCCGTGTGATATAATGTGGATTTTGGTTCATTCTGTGTGCTATAATCTGAATTTTGACTCATTCTATGTTCTATAATGTAAATTTCGGCTCATTCTGTGTGCTAATTCTGTGTGCTATAATGTGAATTTTGGCTCATTCTGTGTGCTATAATGTGAATTTTGGCTCATACCATGTGCTATAATGTGAATTTTTTCTCATATTGTGCGCTATAATGTGAATTTTGGCTCACTCTGTGTGCTATATTGTGAATTTCAGCTCATTCTGTGTGCTATAATGTGAATTTCGGCTCATACTGTGTGCTATAATGTGAATTTTGGCTCATACTGTGGGCTATAATGTAAATTTCCGGTCATTCTGTTTACTATAATGTGAATTTCGGCTCATTCTGTGTGCTATAATCTGAATTTTGGCTCATACTATGTGCTATAATGTGAATTTCCAGTCATTCTGTTTGCTAAAATATGCATTTCGTCTCATTCTGTGAGCTATAATGTGAATTTTGGCTCATACCGTGTGTTATAATGTGAATTTTGTCTCATACCATGTGCTATAATGTGAATTTCGGCTCATA
Organism: Pseudophryne corroboree; assembly: GCF_028390025.1. Taxonomy (NCBI): domain Eukaryota; kingdom Metazoa; phylum Chordata; class Amphibia; order Anura; family Myobatrachidae; genus Pseudophryne; species Pseudophryne corroboree. Next base: position 546,598,146 of record NC_086449.1, read on the forward strand.
CCGTGTGCTATAATGCGAATTTCAGTTCATACTGTGTGCTATAATGTGAATTTCGGCTCATTCTGTAAGCTATAATGTGAATTTCGGCTCATACTGTGTGGTAGTGTATAATGTGAAAGGAGCACCTGTACTAGATAGTATAAGGGGTCCTACTATTGTGGTGCATAATGTGTATAAGGGGTATATGGTGTGGTAAACTACACTGAAGGCAGCACCCCCTTTTTACCAGATGTGTGCACATAGGCCCTCATTCCGAGTTGTTCGTTCGCTAGCCGCTTTTCACAGCAGTGCACATGCTAAGCCGCTGCCCTCTGGGAGTGAATCTTAGTTTAGCTGAATTGCGAACGAATTATTCGCAATATTGCGAAAAGATTTTACTTTGAAGTTTCTGAGTAGCTCGAGACTTACTCTTCCAGTGCGATCAGTTCAGTGCTTGTCGTTCCTGGTTTGACGTCACAAACACACCTAGCGTTCGCCCAGACACTCCCCCGTTTCTCCAGCCAATCGCGCATTTTTCCCAGAAACGGCAGCGTTTTTTCCCACACTCCCATAAAACAGCCAGTTTCCGCCCAGAAACACCCACTTCCTGTCAATCACACAACGATCAGCAGAACGAAGAAAAAACCTTGTAATGCCATGAGTAAAATACCAAACTTCTTAGCAAATTTACTTGGTGCAGTTAGCGGAAAATCGCACTGATGCAAAGAAAAATAACGAGCGAACAACTCGGAATGAGGGCCATAATTGCAACCTTCACTTTTCCATACCCTCAAAATTTCCACTTCAACCACTGTACATATGTAAATATATATATAAATATACGGAAAGGCTAAAAGATCTTAACATGTATAGTTTGGAGGAGAGAAGGGAAAGGGGGGACATGATAGAAACTTTCAAATATATCAAGGGTCTTAACAAAGTTCAGGAGGGAAACATTCTTCAAAGGAAAAGAAGTATTAGAACTCGAGGGCATACATTGAGACTGGAGGGGGGGAGGTTCAGGGGAAATTTAAGGAAAACTTACTTCACAGAAAGGGTAGTGGATAAGTGGAATAGCCTCCCATCAGACATACCTCCCAACTTTGATACTTTGTGGAGCGGGACACTCGTGCGGCGAAGTCGCGCGCACTCCCGAAAAGGGGTGTGGCCTACGAAAGAGGCGTGGCTTTGCGGGAGGACCCGCGATCGCGAGCCACGCACCCCGTTTTTGTCACTGAGGGGGCATGCCCAGCGCTCTGTGAGCCGCTGGCACACCCCCTCTCACTCTGACTCCACTGAATAGACGCTGTGCGCGTGCGCACAGCGTCTATTCACCGCTGCTCTGCGATTGACAGAGCCTCCCAACTGCCCCCCACCGCGGGACACTGTGGCCTGCGGGTGGGACAGCGGGACAGTCCCCAAAAAACTGGACTGTCCTGCAAAAATCGGGACAGTTGGGAGGTATGCATCAGAGGTGGTAGAGGCTAAGACTGTAGGGCAATTTAAACATGCTTGGGACAGGCATATGAATATCCTTACAAAGAATTAAGGTTAAAAAAGGGTTGAGATTGCCTAAAGGATAAAATAAAAAAGGGGCAGACTAGATGGGCCAAGTGGTTCTTATATGTTTCTATATATCACACGTATATATTATATATACATATATACATGCGTGTGCTCCCTATCTGAAAGATTATTTCAAATTTACCACTAACTTGTAATTTTCTTTGTAGTAATTGAAGGCTTTATGATTTTAATTTTCGATTTTTAGGGCCCCACTGTCTTAAGTACCCCGAACCCCCCAAGCCTTAATCCAGCTCTGGCTTCCACTATCTCTAGCAAATATTTGCATAGCTAAATTTCTTGCATTTTAATGAGGACTAGTCACTAGGTAGCCATAAATCATAAGTATTAAAATTTTATTTCTATTTTTCTCACAAAATTATGCAATTTTTACACTTTTATATATTTAGGGAGACTTTGGTAACAGGGGGGTGTACATGCCCACATTACACTGGCGACATTCACTCAGGACTGGTCACACCTCCTTTGCTTCTCATAATAGACCTTTGAATATTTTCAGCCCCAGGCCCTTGTAGCCCTAATCCGCCTCTAAAATTTTGTACACATTTGAGGGAAAGTAGTAGACTCCATTTATTGTGATTTTATGATGAGTAGCAAATTTCCATATGTAATGGAGTCTAATTTGCTGAAATCACCAGAAAAATGGCGATTCAAACACAAGTCACCACAAGTTTCCAAGATAAGACAAATCCAATCAGGAAAGCAGGTGATTAACTAGTATTAACTAACCAGACTGGCTAATATTATGCTTTAATTAACAAGACTGGGGCTATTCATAGCAAGTTGTGTTCGGGTCATGTGCTAAAAAGAAAATATTTTAAAAAGGGGGCACTCATTAATTAATAAACTTTTTATTAAGGCACAAAAGGTCTCACCAAGCTTTTTCTTTACTTTTTAATCATTACACTATGATAACCCAAATAGCCTGCCATCTGTGAGTTTTAAACCTGCAATACATCACCTGCAGTCTGATTTTTCACCCTCCAAATAACTGGGTATAGCATCCAGCAAATTGGATGGCAAATCAATGATAATTTGTCATGATTTGCAGAGACTTCAAAGTCAACCAAAAATTTGCCATTCTATTACATTCTCCCCAATTATCTTTTAAGACAACACCATCATTTATTTGACATAGAAAACTTACTTGTATCAGTTACATACTGTTTTCGACTCTGCATATGGGTTTATTGTTTGTTTGTTTGTTTGTTTGTTTGTTTGTTTGGTTGTTGGTTTATTTTAATTATTTTATTTGGTTATTTATAAAAAGAACTACATAAAAAGTACCTTATGCAGATTAATTAATTAGAAACAAATCTTTATAATAACATAAAATTTCTTCACAAAATTATGAATATAAATAAATACATAGCTGAAGATTTTCACATAAGTATGATATAAAAGTTAACACTTGGTATTCTAAACATGCCCAGATATTCAGTGACATTTAAATTGAAAGACTAAATACCTATTCATCTCCATATATATAACTTCATATGCTATCTCAAATTCTAATCAGCCTACTGTATCTGTGCCACAATAAGCTCAGATATCCAAAAATTATGGAGAAGCCATTAAACATAATCAAAGTCTACAATGTTGGCAGTGTAAAAAATCAAAGAGAAGTTCATGTATTAAAGTTACTTTTCAGCGAATTGGTTTTCAGTGCTCAGAAATCTTAACTAATATTCCACATTATGCTGTGTGATGACTAAACCAATTATTGTATCCTCCTTCTACAAATATTTATTCTATTACTAGTATTACGGACCCATCATTCATCAAAGCTAGTAGCTATTGCAGGATTTTTTTCTCCTGTCTCTCTCCTCCATCTTTTTACTCCCTCCTCTCTCCTTTCCCACTCATCTCTCCCTTATCTCTTTGCCACTTTTCTCCTTTTCCTCTCTTTATGTCCTCCCCTCTTTGTGTCTTTCTCCCTCACCCTGTGAAGGAGGCACTCTTTAGTCCAGGATACACACCATTTGTTAAGGTGGACTCAACCTGGAATGAATGAATTCAAAGGCCATCTGATCCCTGTCTTCTTCAATCTATCCAGATCACTGTAAGCAAAGTTCATGCATGGTCACTCCAGAAAAAGTGAAGGGGTCTGGATAAACATCATGAGGGGTATAGGCATACTGTGCACTTAGTTCTTGAATCTCCTGTATCCACTTCCCTTCTGGAATCCTTTTGTGGTATGCAGGTAGCTAAACTGTCAGCAAGGGGGCTTGCAAGCATGCCTGGTTTGGAGGAATGTCATATACGATCACTTAATATACCTATATGACTTACTACTAGCATCTGGAGACAGAGATTGCATTACAACCAGTCAACAAAAATCGTTTTATAGCAATTGTAACATCAACTGCATTATTGCCCGGTGGTAACTTAGTATGTTTTCATAGCTTTTTGATCAAACATAAATTATTTATCTCATATAAATAACGTGCTCAAGAAAAGGTTACACATCTCATGATATATATACAGTACATGCATAATCTAACCAGTAAGAGACATAACTGAACTTTCAAAGTACTCATTATCCTGTCTCTTCTTACTGGCAGCTGCTCTCTTGGCTCTCTGGTCCAGTGCTCTGATAGATCTCTCAGATTCACACACATAGCAGACTTGTAAGGAGAAGCTGCTTCCATTAGGCATGTGCAGACACTCCATTCCATATCTTCCACTTCTAAAATGAACCAGTGGGAATTACACTGTTATATACAGTAATATGAACTGGGTGCCAGCAGCACCTGTGTGTGGTTCACAGTGGGATGCAAGTGTGACCGCTGCTTTACAAATGGAGCTCTGCAGCTTACCCGCTGCTGTTGCAGTGTTAATCAGCTCTGTCCCAGGAGCACTGCTAGCACCTGTAGGGGACAAGACAGCTCCTGCCTGGTACTGCTCATCCTGTGCTGCAGCAAGCAACAGTGCACCTGCTGCTGTTAATGCTGATCCTGCTGGACTGTGAGATAGGATATGGGCGTATTTATAATGAGTGCAGTGTTTGTGGTGCACATGGGCCCCTGGGTCCAGGGGAGCCCACACCGCAGACCCTGCAACCATTATTTTTAATACCCTTCAGAGTCCCGTGGCACAGCAGCAGCACTGCAGAAATCACTGGGAAAATAGCCCCGGTGTTTCACACATGCGCAGTAGGAAAATCACTGGGATATATGCGCATGCACTGTAGGCTCTGAGACAGCGCTATGGTCCCCTAGGGACCCTAATGTTCAGAGCTAGAGTGCTGCCAGCTAGAGAGTAAGGTACCCAGATGGAACCTGCACACGAGCCTCCTCCTCTTGGATGGGACCCACTGGTGAACACACCCTTGGATGGGACCCACTGGTGAATGCTGGTGAACGCTGGTGAACCCACTGGTGAATGCTGATTCTGCGTGCTGCAGAAGGAAGCACTATAGTGTGGAAAGATATGAACAGGGGCCTCTGTAATGTGACATAATATGAACTGGGGACACTGCATGTCATAAATATGAATTGGGAGTACTAAAATTATATGGCATAATGTTTACTGACAACCCTACAATGTGACATAACGTGTACATATCCAGCAAATTATATCAATGATAACCAATGTCTTTAACATAATGTAATATGGGAAATAATTGTTTCAAGCAACTTAAACACACAATTATTATTATTATTATTATTATTATTATTATTACCATCCTTTATTTATATGGCGCCACAAGGGTTCCGCAGCGCCCAATTACAGAGTACATAAGCAAATAATCAAAACAGGAAAACAGTGACTTACAATTTGAGACAATATAGGACAAGTACAGGGTAACTAAGCATAACTACATCAGCAGACGACACTGAGATAAGTATCAAGGTGGCTGAAAACCGCAGGAGTTGGGGCAGTTGAGGATTATTAAAGTAAGAAAACATAAGCACATGAGAGCTTACAGACAGGGTTGACACAGATGGGGTAGACAGAGTGTGGAACAGAGGGTTAGGATGAGATTTGGCTGGGTTTGGTGAAGAAGTGGGTCTTAAGACGTTCTGTAGGGAGGTGGAGAGTCTAAGGGGGTGAGGTAGAGAATTCCAGAGTAAAGGAGCAGCACGTGAAAAATCTTGGAGATAGTAGTGGGAGGAAGTCATCAGAAGAGAGTCGGCATGCATTAGTAGAGCAAAGAGGATGGTAGGGAGAGTAAAGGGAGATAAGGTCAGAGATGTAAATGGGAGAGGAGTGGGTGAATGCTTTGCAAGTGAGTGGTAGAAGCTTGAATTGGTTTCTGAAAGGGAAGGGAAGCCAGTGAAGGGCTTGCATGAGAGGGTAGGTGGACGTAGTACATTTGGTGAGGAAGATGAGCCGGGCTGCAGCATTGAGGATAGATTGGAGTGGAGAGAGGTGACTGCCAGGGATGCCAGTCAGGAGGAGATTACAGTAGTCCAGTGAGTGGAAAATGGTCTTGGTGGAATCCTGGGTGAGAAATGGTCTAATCCTGGAAATATTTTTGAGAGTAAAAGGACAGGTTTGTGAGGGGTGCTGAATGTGTGGTTTGAAGGAGAGGGAGGAGTCAAGGATTACGCAAAGACAGCGCACTTCTAATAAAATCACTGATACTATATGTACTTTAAGATCATCACACAAATGACAACATAACTAAATGTATTATGTTACTCAATGATAAAAAAAAAAATCTATGCAGGCAAAATTAAAGTCTGAGATAACTTTGGTGTAAATGTCTCTACGGGGCCCAATTTTATTGTTAAATAGTAATATGCAGCTTTTAACTAATTTAACCATGAGCAAAATATTACATCGCTGTGTATTAAAGATTGTTTCAAACAAAGCGGAGCTGCTTCCTGTGTAATTTGCTGTGTAGGTATGGGAAATCTAACATAATGGGCCTAATTCAAGGTTGATTGCAAAAGCAGAATCTTCCTCATAACGGGCAAAACCATGTGCACTACAGGTGAGGCAGATGTAAAATGTGCAGAGAGAGCTAGATTTGGGTGGGTTATATTGTTTCTGTGCAGTGTAAATAATGGCTGCATTATTTTTACACTGCAATTTAGATTTAGATCTCATCCAGTCCAATGGATGTTGGAGTCAGTGTCCCCTCAGATATAGGCAAATCAGCATTGATATAAGGCCCAGATTTATCAACCCTTAGAGAGTGTTAAAGTACCAGCCAATCAGCTCCTAACTGCCATGTTACAAGCTGGGTTTGAAAAATGACAGTAAGGAGCTGGTTGGTTGGTAATTTATCACCATGCAATTTATCAGTCTCCCAGGGTTGATAAATCTGGGCCAAAGTCTTTCTACTCTCCTAAGCGGAATGACTCAGCACTTAATCAATAAATATAAAACACTTGTCATAGCTGCTGTTAATCAAGGGATACACAGCCCTTGTGAATAAAAAATTAAATAAAGAAAAAAATTACAGCGCATAGGAACAATTATTTATACAATAAAAGTATACTTAGAACATACAACATACATGCACCAGCTGGTGATTCAGCAGTTAATATAAAATATACAATATACATATATATTAACTCCACACTTCTAACTTTCCAACAAGAAAAAGCTACCGGGATTGTCGCATATTAATATCTAATTCCTGACTAACTGAATTGATACTTTTATGATCAGCAAAGTTTCTTTTCTTATTTGCTCATTACCAAAATCTGATCTGAAGCATAGTGTAACAATGGGGGTAATTCCAAGTTGATCGCAGCAGGAATTTTGTTAGCAGTTGGGCAAAACCATGTGCACTGCAGGGGAGATAGATTTAACATGTGCAGAGAGAGTTAGATTTGGGTGTGGTGTGTTCAATCTGCAATCTAATTTGCAGTGTAAAAATAAAGCAGCCAGTATTTAGCCTGCACAGAAATAAAATAACCCACCCAAATCTAACTCTTTTTGCACATGTTATATCTGCCCCCCCTGCAGTGCACATGGTTTTGCCCAACTGCTAACAAAATTCCTGCTGCGATCAACTTGGAATTACCCCCAATATCTGCAATAACACCTGCTACTCTTTTGGATCAACTAAACCATTACTTTTATGATTGTCTGCTAAACTGCAACAATACCTGCAATGACAACTGCTTCTATTAACATTGCTTGCTAGCTTTCTTTCTAATAACTAGAAGTATTATTAAAATAGGTGTTAGAAGTGTGGCAACTCGTAGGAGAGAGGTAATGTTTTAAAGTGTGGAATTAATATATATATGTATATTGTATATTGTATATTTTATGTTAACTGTTGAATCACCGGCCGGTGCATGTATGTTGTATGTTCTAATTAAACATTTTATTGTATAAATAATTGTTCCTATGCGCTATTATTTTTCTCTTTATTGTTTTCCTCTCTCCTGTCTGACACTTGAGTCTCACCCTGCTGCTTACTCTCTCACGCTGCTTATATCACTTTTCAGCTTATTTGTCTCCTCTCTCTCTCAGCTGCTCATATCTTTTTAATGGCAGTACAAGCTCTCCCCTCACTAGGGCTCCAACTGACACTCCTCAGACTGTTTTGTTTCTTTATTTAAATCTTTATTATATTTAAAATCGCATAGGCCTTTACAATGTTTTCCAAAATGGTCTTATATTGATGGGATATCACAATAATAAGAAGCAATAATATATACACCAAAATACCTTTCTTCCCCATCTCCCTTATCTACCAGACTGGACATGCTCTGTAGGCGCTGAGGAGGAGGAGACGCTGACCCGAAACTGGAAGTGTGGCCACGGAGGCGCCTGGTGCTGGAAGTGCGGTGGATGGGAGCCTGAGCAGAGATCACCATTAAATGGAGCGGGGGGGGGGGGAACAGAGGTGCCTGTCGTCAGAGGTGTGGGTGCCAGGAGCTGAAGGTGCCAAGAGCCAGAGGTGCAGGGAAGCAGAGGTGAGAGGTGCAGGTGCCAGGAGCCTCAGCGGGGATCGCTGCCCTTATGGAGTGGGGGGGGCTCAACAAAGAGGTGCTGCTGCAACGCACTACAGATAAGTATTAAGTTACCTACTGTATTGTATATGTGACTGTTTTTGTATATATATATATATATATATATATATATATATATATATTTATTTATTATTTATTTTTGTCTATTTCACATTTGTTCATTTATATACATCCTGATGACGGTGTTTTGACACCGAAACGTTGATGGATATTTGAAAAGAATTCTATTGGATTACACATGCTATATGAAAACCTGTGAGTGCCATCCTGTTTCTTTGGCTATATATATATATATATATATATATATATATAGCAGTCGTATTGCTGGCGGCACTCATGCAGACTCAGCTACGGCTATATTAAAGTGACTTGAATTAAGATCGTAGCTGAGTCTGCATGAGTGCCGCCCGCAATACGACTGCTATCTACTTGGGATTTTGTATCTCCAACTGGGAAGGCACCTCAGCCATTGTTATTGATATCGAGTGGAGTGCCGGGCTATCTCTATCCATATATATATATATATATATATATATATATAGCCAAAGAAAGAGGACGGCACTGACAGGTTTTCATATAGCATGTGTAATCCAATAGAATTCTAGGCTAGGCTATTGTACTGTATTGTATTGCATAGTTGCATAATTTTTCTCAGGGTAACTGATAGTTAGAGTTTGCAAGCATAATGGGTGGGCCCGTGATTGAGAATTTCCCTCAGTGCATGTCATGCGAGATGTACACGCACCTGGAACAACCGTCCAAGTGTGAATACATCTGCACAAGGTGTGTGCGAACAGTTGCCCTGGAAGCCCAGGTAACTGATCTGGAGAAAACCGTTACAAGACTGAGGGATATTCACAATCTCGAGCAAAGCTTAGATAGAACGGTGGAGGAGTTGCAGGGGGGACACTGGTAGACAAGGACAAACAAGTAGCCAGCTGGGTCAGAGTTAGAAGGAAGAAAAAGAGGGGGAGGCAGGACATCTCTGATCTACCAAACCCCAACAAATTTGCCCGATTGGACAAAGTTTCTGTGGATGGCAGTGAGGAAATGACGAAGCTGGAGGAGACTTTTCTCTCTAGTAACTGCAGAAATGGTTCCTTCGGCACAGATGGGATAACAGATGGCAAGGTACCTAGTCAGATTGTGGTGGTATGGGATTCTATTATGAGGAAGACAGACAGGGCAATCTGCTACCAGGACCATGATCGACGCACAGTCTGTTGTCTCCCGGGTGCGACACATTGCGGACCAGGTAGAAAGATTGTTGGGAGGGGCTGGGAGTGACCCAGTGGTCTTGGTGCACGTTGGCACTGACGACAAAGTTAGTGGTAGGTGGGATGTCCTTAAGAAAGACTATAGGGACTTGGACAAGAAACTTAAGGCAAGGACAACTAAGGTAATATTCTCCAAAATATTACCTTTGCCACATGCTAGCCCAGGGAGGCAGAGGGAGATTAGGGAGGTAAATGTGTGGCTTAGAGACTGGTGTAGGAAAGAGGAATTTGTGTTCCTGGAACACTGGGCGGACTTCTCAGTCAGGCGCCATCTTTTTTGTCGTGATGGATTGCACCTGAATGAGGAGGGGGCAGCAGTGCTGGGGGGAAGGATGGTTAGAAGGTTGGAGGAGATTTTAAACTAGGTGCCTGGGGGAGGGATTAGAAAGAAGCTACGGCGACATTAGTGAGTGCAGCAAGGGGGGAGATATTAGGTATAATGGGGGTGTAGAAGGGGAGAGGGGAAGATCAGGGAATGCTAAATTAAGAATGTAAAGTATACCAACAAATAGACAAATAGATAAGGGTATTACTCACCTAAAGTGTATGCTTGCAAACGCAAGAAGCCTTTCATGCAAAATGGGGGAATTAAAAATGCTTGTAATGAAGGAACAATACGATACTATAGGTATCACGGAGACATGATGGGATGATTCTCACAATTGGGCAGCTAACTTTGAAGGTTAAATTCTTCAGGAGAGACAGGGATATTAAAAGAAGGGGTGGTGTATGTCTTTATGTCAAACCATTTCTAAAACCATATTTAAAGGAGCTTATTTATGAGGGAACTGGAGATACTGTGGAGACATTATGGATTGAAATTTTTATAGGAAAGAAATGTCCAAAAAAGCTTTTAATAGGGACATGCTATAAACCACCTGATATTAGTGTGACCGAGGAAGTGCAAATTTTGATGCAAATCGAGATAGCTTCAGGACTGGGGGAGGTACTAATCATTGGGGATTTTAATTATCCGGACATAAATTTGACCAGAGAATCATGTGATACAGCTAGAGGTTAAAGGTTCTTAAATATGCTTAAAGATAACTACTTGTCACAAATAGTTGAGGAACCAACAGTAAGGACTATACTGGACCTAGTACTAAGAATGTGGAGATAATAGCAAATATCACAGTAGGCGAGACCTTTGGTAGCAGTGTGGTAGCAGTGATCATAATATGATCACATTCAACATTAGTTTTCAAAAGCAGAATCCAATAGGTTCAACTAAAACTCTTAACTTTAAAAAAGCTAATTTTAACAGGCTGAAACAGCACTAAAGGACATAGATTGGGAAACTTTGTTTCAGGGAAAGAACACTGCTGAAATGTGGAATGTTTTTAAATCAATGCTAGACAAATATACCCATAAGTGCATCCCCATAGGCAGTAAAAATAAGAGTATTAAATTTAAACCAATGTGGCTAATCAAAAAGATAAAGGAAGAAATGGATAAAAAGAGGCGGGCATTCAAAGCTTTTAAATCAGATGGGAAGGTGTAGTCATTTCAGTACTACAAGTAATGTAATAAATAACGCAAAAAGGAAATCAGAGCAGCTAAAATAGAAAACAAAAAACAAATCGCTTAGGAGAGCAAAACTGACCTTAAAAAATTATTTAAGTACATAAATGGTATAAGGCTAAAAAAAGAGAATATAGGACCATTAAAAAGCAAACTGGAACTCTTGATAAATGATGACAAAGAAAAAGCTGAATGATTGAACACATTTTTTTCATCAGTGTTTACTAGAGAGGGCCAGATGGTGGGATTAGTGAATAACATTAATAATAGTACTGTTAAAGGCCCATTGCTTAGTACTTATCTGTATGAGGAAGTAGTCCATGAGTGATTAAAAAAAAATAAGACTAATAAATCTCTTGGTCCAGTTTGACTTCATCTCATCCTAGGGTTCTGATGGAGCTAAACGCTGAAATAGCTAGGCCTCTGTATCTGATTTTAACTGATTCACTTACATCAGGCATGGTATCAAAGGACTGGCATATAGCAGAGGTAGTCCCAGTATTTAAAAAGGGCATTAAACTCCATCCTGATAACTATAGACATGTTAGTCTGACATCAATAGTGGGGAAACTTTTGGAAAGTATACTAAGAGATAGCATACAGGAATACTTGGTGAACTCCCATGCTATTAGTAAGAACCAGCACGGTTTTTATGAGAAATAGGTTGTGTCAAACTAATTTGATTAGCTTCTATGAGAATGTAAGCGACAATCTTAACCAGGGAATGTTTTTTATTTAAAATTGCAACCACATATTTACATTTTTAATATTTCAAATAACTAATAAGGTAACAGCATATTTCATATGTAGTTTTGAACAAGAAATAAACCAAACCAAAACTTTTTCATAAACCACATAATCATAAATTTACATTTAAACAAGAAAATAAAAAAAACAATCTCTTTAGTCCCTCCCTTTTCACCCAAACCCTTCCCTTTTTAATACTCCTCTTGATTCTAAATTTCTAGGCAATCTTTATTCCTGGACAGGGTAACGCAGTAGATGTGGTCTATCTGGATTTTGCAAAAGCTTTCGACACAGTGCCTCACAGGAGGCTGATTTTCAAATTAAGGGAGCTTGGTATGGGAAACACTATTTGTACATGGGTGAGTAATTGGCTTGATAACAGGGACCAGCGAGTGGTGGTTAATGGGATGTTTTCTACCTGGGCTAAAGTAATCAGTGGAATTCTGCAGGGTTCTGTTCTGGGGCCTCTATTGTTTAACATATTTATAAATGATCTAGGAGAAGGACTAGAAAACACAGTGTCAATTTTTGCAGATGATACTAAAATATGTAGGGTAATTAAGTCAGATGTCGATGTGGAGTCTCTCCAGAGTGATTTATATAAACTGGAAGTTTGGGCAACGAAATGGAGTATGAGGTTTAATGTTGAAAAATTTAAAGTTATGCACTTTGGGACTAAATTTAACTACATAAATTACCAATTAAATGCGGAAAATACAGTATAGGGGAAATGGTATTAGAAAAGGATTTGGTGGTGCTCATTGATAGTAGATTTAGCGGCAGTACACAATGTCAAAGTGCAGCAACAAAGGCAAATAAGGTGTTAGCATGCATTGAAAGGGGAACTGAGACAAAGAATAACAGTGTAATCCTGCTACTGTATAAATCATTGGTACGACCGCATCTTGAGTATTGTGTACTGTTCTGGGCACCACACTATAAAAGAGACATATTAGAACTTGAAAAGGTTCAGAGGCAAGCTACCAAATTAATTAAGGGGTTGGAGACACTGGACTATGAGGAGAGGCTTTTCTAGGTTAGATATGTTTACACTAGAAATGAGATGAATAAGAGGAGATATGATTCATATTTACAAATATACTGTATAAAGGGTCAATATCAGGTGATTTGTTTATTAAGAGACCTCTATGTAAAACGTGCACACATGCACTAAGGCTTGAGGAGAGGAAATTTTGTACTCAGCACAGGAAGGGATTCTTCACTGTAAGTGCAATACGAATATGGAATTCACTGCCAGAGAAGGTTGTAATGGCGGACTCGGTCATTGCGTTTAAAAATGTGTTAGTTAAATTTCTAGCAGAACAAAATATCCAGGGATATAGCCTTTAACAAGAATAGAATAGGGAATATAATATATTACAGTTTGAACTCGATGGACTACCATTATTTTTTCAACCTCACCAACTATGTTACTATGTTACCTCTCTGTTTTGTGCGGCTCCTCATCCCCATTTTCTTATCTGCTAAGAAAAGAAGATTCCCTATGTTCTCTTGTAATTTATCGTTTTGTAGACCACTTTCATACTGATGACACCGAGACATTTTCATCTCATCTCTGACTTCCTATATGTTGGCATAAAACAGTAGGTATAAATTAGACCAGAGTTTCCCAACTTCAGCCTTCAGGGAATCTCTAATAGTGCATGTTTTCTAGATCACCTAGTTGATGCAGAGGTGTAGTTATTTATGACTGGCACATTTAAAAAGAAGCATGGGTGGTGTTAATTATTTCATTTATGATACTGAAATTGGAAAACATGCACTGTTAGAGGTACCTGAGGAGTGGGGTTAGGAAACACTGGATCCATAGTACAGTTAGCAAGCATGTGTAGCTATAAAATCCAAGTCACTGCTGAGAAAAGGGACTCTTTGCATTCTGGGCTGTATTATGTAGAGATATGCACCAACCCCCTTGTTCTGGTTTTGGTTTTGATTCTAATTCATCATTGTGTTTTGGTTTTGATTTTGGCAAAACCATCCTCAAGTGTTTTAGTTCGGATTTGGTTTTTGGTTTGGTTAAGAATTGATAAAAAAAAATTGATAATCGTTGATAGAAATCTATAAAAGTCCATAAAAACAACTAAATTCATTAAAATCTGAATTCTGAACCTCAGGAAAATCCAAACTAGGACTCGATTTGGATCAGATCTTCTTGGGAGATCCAGATTGGGCTTTGGTTCAGTTCATAGCTCTAGTAATATGGGGTCTTGTGTGACAGGAGATTATGACCAGCTGGAATAGGATGGATGGGGAGGTTATACTGTATTTCTGACTCGGGTGGGTGGGTTATGGAAACTGCCTTTATATTTGAAGACATGGGACTACCGCTGGCTCATTGCATAAGTTAACATCTTTGGCAAAGATAGAAATTGTAGCCATAGATATTTGTGAACAAAGAAGCATGACAAGATGGGATCAGTGTCTAATTAAGACCTCATGGGGTCAAGCAATATATTGTTTTGGGTCTTCTTCCATCCCTCCCTTTGTTAAATAAAAAAACACAAAAACTGGGTTGGAGATACAGGTTGAGTATCCCTTATCCAAAATTCTAAATCACACATTTATGGTTCCCCTACTGAGATAATGACACATATATAGATATATTATATTAAATATCTATGTAGTATATCTATATAGACACATAATATATCATATATATGTCATTATCTCAGTATCTATTTCCCTCAGTGCCCTCTGGTCCTAAGGCAGAAGCTTAGGTTGTGTAATGGATAATCCAGCTCTGGAACAGAAGTAAAGTAAACATGTGACAAAAACCATGTGCTCTCATCTTAATGCCCATTAATTAAGAAACTCCCATCTTATAGCAATAAATTCTGTTATTGACTTGTTTTAGTTCAACTGTTTTAAGCTGCACTACATGCAGCCTAGTAAATAAAATATTAAGTTGTCCTTTCCCCAAAATTGAGCAGCTATTTTTAGAAGGGATTCTCCATTTCTCCTACAATCTCAAACAAGGACTGAGCAGAAAGACCAACTAGAGGCAACAATGAAGAAATTGAAGCTTACTGTTGATCCTCTTGTTCATACCCTCTCCTTCACAACATAAATTTGGTGAATGAGATTGATTTGCTGGTTCCTCATGCACCAGAGCACTAGAAAAAAATAGGTATATGTAGCAGCACACAGGACTCTGGATGGGAATAAGGTCATAGTAAACATACTTTACCTAAGTGGTAGCACAACTTATCTATTTATTTATTTTTACTTTTTTATTCAGCATTGCTTTTTAAACACTATTTAATTAGGTGAAAATCAGAACTGAGTGTAAGAAAGCACAGCAATGTGTACAGTAACTGGTTTATATGTGTCTTTCTTGGTGATGCTGTGGGGCTGCAGCCTCAGGAGCTGCAAGGTAGAATCTGCAATATATGTCTCCTCTGGGACATAACATGTGTGGTAACACACAGATTCTGGCACTTGGAGTGGAATCTATGGGTTAATGCTCGTTACACAAGGGTTTCCCACAATGGAGATTTACCTGCGCAGTAAACAGGGTATCCGTTTGGATGGTCGACCATTTTATGGTCGACAGTCATTAGGTCGACCACTATTGGTCGACATTGATATGGTCGATATGGACACATGACTGTCGACCATAACATGGTTGACCATTCATACCGGAACCAGTAAACAGTGCCTAAAATTGACTCAGCTCCTTTGTGTCATTTTATAGACTGTGCTAAATAAATGTCAGCTAGAAGCACATTGATTGCTTTGGGCAACTTCTCCACTTCATCTCTCTCTCTCTCTCTCTCTCTCTCTCTCTCTCTCCCTCTCTCTCTAAGGTTTGATACATCTCACCCTATTACATATTTACCATAAGAGCCCTGTAACAAACAATTTATGATATATGTGCAGTTATTCTTCGCACTGAGTAACAGCCATGCCACTTTTCTTTTAGAACAAGTAGCTGTAAGTGAATAGAACACCATCCCCAGTTCCCACTCCATAAATATGTTACTTCCCCATACGGGAACTTTAATGTTTCTCCATAAATACTATTTACAGAATACGAAATAGACATCTTAATAAAAGCACATTCAATCCAGTCCATGTATTTAGTATTTTGAACTCCTTAGCTGACTCATTTTCAAGAAGGCTGCTTTCTCACTCATCCACAGCAGTCTGGAATGTGACTGGGAAAGGGGAGGAGAAGTAAATCAAAGCATAAGGCAATTCTCCAGATGCAACATATTTTTCCTTTCTTTTTTTCCATAAAGATTCTTAGTACATTTTTGACATTTTAATCCCTTCTGAGCAAACATTAATGGAATTATGACAGAGAACATGTAACCTGCTCTTTATTGTGCAAAAATATGATCATGTTCTATTTTAAGAAAAACATTTTTTTGATGAAATCAATCAACCTTTTAAAGTGTCTGTAGTGATATGAAAAAGACCATGTATTATTGTTATGTGTGTCAAATATATACATACCCTTGTGTATCAATGCCTATTTCACTATAGATTGCAAGCTTGCGAGCAGGGCATTCCAACCTCTATGGCTGTCTGTTATAACCCAGTTTTGTTTTATAATGGGGCCCACACACGGTGCTATTTGTGCTAGGTGCGATTTGAGCTTATACAATGTGTGCTATGCCATTTGGACTAAGTGGGGTATGCTATTTGAACTACATGCAATTTTGAATACACTACAATGTAATATAGGGGTAATTCAGATCTGATCGCTGGGCAGCAATTTTTTGCAGCCCTGCGATCAGATAGTCTCCTCCCACTGGGGAAGTATATTTTAGCAGTGCAAGTGTGCAAACGCATGTGTAGCAGAGCTGCACACACTGATTTTGTGCAGTCTCTGCGCAGCCCAGGACTTACTCAGCAGCTGCGATCACTTCAGGCTGTTAATGACCGGAACTGACATCAGACACCTTCACTTCAAATGCTTGGACACGCCTGTGTTTTCCAGACACTCCCTGAAAATGGCAGGTTGACACCCACAAACGCCCTCTTCCTGTCAATCTCCCTGCGATCGCCCGTGCAATCAGTTTTTTCGCACCATCGCATGCGCAGTTCTGACCTGATCGCAGGCTGTGAGAAAACGCAGCCTAGCGATCAGCTCTGAATTATCCCCAATATGCAATGTAGTACAAAAATACCTGCCTGCACATTAGTGATGAGCGGGTTTGGTTTCAACCCCCCCCGAACTTCACCCTTTTTACACGGGTCCGAGCCATACTCGGATTCTCCCGTATGGCTCGGTTAACCCGAGCGCGCCTGAACGTCATCATCCCGCTGTCGGATTCTCGCGAGATTCGGATTCTATATAAGCAGCCGCGCGTCGCCGCCATTTTCACTCATGCATTGGAAATGTTAGGGAGAGGACGTGGCTGGCGTCCTCTCCGTTTATTCATTGTTGAGTTGATGCAAATATTTGTGCTTGCTTATATCATTGTGGGGACTGGGGAGCAGCTTTATATTAATATAGGAGGAGCACAGTGCAGAGTTTTGCTGATCAGTGACCACCAATTTTATCCGTTCTCTGCCTGAAAAAAACGCTCCTTATCTGTGCTCAGTGTGCTGCATATATCTGTGCTCACACTGCTTAATTGTGGGGACTGGGGAGCAGCTGTATTATATAGCAGGAGTACAGTGCAGAGTTTTGCTGACAGTGACCACCAGTATACGTTGTCTGCCTGAAAAACACTCCATATCTGTGCTCAGTGTGCTGCTTTATTGTGGGGATTGGGGACCACCAGTATAATATTATATAGGAGGAGTACAGTGCAGAGTTTTGCTGACCAGTGACCACCAGTATATAATATATAGCATTACGGTACAGTAGGCCACTGCTGTACCTACCTCTGTGTCGTCAAGTATACTATCCATCTAGATTCTATACCTGTGGTGCATTTCAGTTGTGCAGTTTGCTGACACAGTGACCACCAGTATATATAGCAGTACGGTACGGAAGGCCACTGCTGTACCTACCTCTGTGTCGTCAAGTATACTATCCATCTACATTCTATACCTGTGGTGCATTTCAGTTGTGCAGTTTGCTGACACAGTGACCACCAGTATATATAGCAGTATGGTACGGAAGGCCACTGCTGTACCTACCTCTGTGTCGTCAAGTATACTATCCATCTACATTCTATACCTATGGTGCATTTTAGTTTTGCAGTTTGCTGACACAGTGACCACCAGTATATATAGCAGTACGGTACGGAAAGCCACTGCTGTACCTACCTCTGTGTCGTCAAGTATACTATCCATCTACATTCTATACCTGTGGTGCATTTTAGTTTTGCAGTTTGCTGACACAGTGACCACCAGTATATATAGCATTACGGTACGGAAGGCCACTGCTGTACCTACCTCTGTGTCGTCAAGTATACTATCCATCTACATTCTATACCTGTGGTGCATTTTAGTTTTGCAGTTTGCTGACACAGTGACCACCAGTATATATAGCAGTACGGTACGGAAGGCCACTGCTGTACCTACCTCTGTGTCGTCTAGTATACTATCCATCTACATTCTATACCTGTGGAGCATTTTAGTTTTGCAGTTTGCTGACACAGTGACCACCAGTATATATAGCAGTACGGTACTGAAGGCCACTGCTGTACCTACCTCTGTGTCGTCAAGTATACTATCCATCTACATTCTATTCCTGTGGTGCATTTTAGTTTTGTAGTTTGCTGATACAGTGACCACCAGTATATATAGCAGTACGGTACGGAAGGCCACTGCTGTACCTACCTCTGTGTCGTCAAGTATACTATCCATCTACATTCTATACCTGTGGTGCATTTTAGTTTTGCAGTTTGCTGATACAGTGACCACCAGTATATATAGCAGTACGGTATGGAAGGCCACTGATGTACCTACCTCTGTGTCGTCAAGTATACTATCCATATAGATTCTATACCTGTGGTGCATTTCAGTTGTGCAGTTTGCTGACACAGTGACCACCAGTATATATAGCAGTACGGTACGGAAGGCCACTGCTGTACCTACCTCTGTGTCATCAAGTATACTATCCATCTACATTCTATACCTGTGGTGCATTTTAGTTTTGCAGTTTGCTGACACAGTGACCACCGGTATATATAGCAGTACGGTACGGAAGGCCACTGCTGTACCTACCTCTGTGTCGTCAAGTATACTATCCATCTAGATTCTATACCTGTGGTGCATTTCAGTTGTGCAGTTTGCTGACACAGTGACCACCAGTATATATAGCAGTACGGTACGGAAGGCCACTGCTGTACCTACCTCTGTGTCGTCAAGTATACTATCCATCTACATTCTATACCTGTGGTGCATTTTAGTTGTGCGCAGTATATATAGTAGTAGGCCATTGCTATTGATACTAGCATATAATTCCACACATTAAAAAATGGAGAATAAAAATGTGGAGGTTAAAATAGGGAAAGATCAAGATCCACTTCCACCTCGTGCTGAAGCTGCTGCCACTAGTCATGGCCGAGACGATGAAATGCCATCAACGTCGTCTGCCAAGGCCGATGCCCAATGTCATAGTAGAGAGCATGTAAAATCCAAAAAACAAAAGTTCAGTAAAATGACCCAAAAATCAAAATGAAAGCGTCTGATGAGAAGCGTAAACTTGCCAAAATGCCATTTATGACACGGAGTGGCAAGGAACGGCTGAGGCCCTGGCCTATGTTCATGGCTAGTGGTTCAGATTCACATGAGGATGGAAGCACTCATCCTCTCGCTAGAAAAATGAAAAGACTTAAGCTGGCAAAAGCACAGCAAAGAACTGTGCGTTCTTCTAAATCACAAATCCCCAAGGAGAGTCCAATTGTGTCGGTTGCAATGCCTGACCTTCCCAACACTGGACGGGAAGAGCTTGCGCTTTCCACCATTTGCACGCCCCCTGCAAGTGCTGAAAGGAGCACCCGCAGTCCAGTTCCTGATAGTCAAATTGAAGATGTCACTGTTGAAGTACACCAGGATGAGGATATGGGTGTTGCTGGCGCTGGGGAGGAAATTGACAAGGAGGATTCTGATGGTGAGGTGGTTTGTTTAAGTCAGGCACCCGGGGAGACACCTGTTGTCCGTGGGACAAATATGGCCATTGACATGCCTGGTCAAAATACAAAAAAAATCAGCTCTTCGGTGTGGAATTATTTCAACACAAATGCGGACAACAGGTGTCAAGCCGTGTGTTGCCTTTTTTCAAGCTGTAATAAGTAGGGGTAAGGACGTTAACCACCTCGGAACATCTTCCCTTATACGTCACCTGCAGCGCATTCATCATAAGTCAGTGACAAGTTCAAAAACTTTGGATGACAGCGGAAGCAGTCCACTGACCACCAAATCCCTTCCTCTTGTAACCAAGCTCCTGCAAACCACACCACCAACTCCCTCAGTGTCAATTTCCTCCTTACCCAGGAAAGCCAATAGTCCTGCAGGCCATGTCACTGGCAAGTCTGACGAGTCCTCTCCTGCCTGGGATTCCTCCGATGCATCCTTGAGTGTAACGCCTACTGCTGCTGGCGCTGCTGTTGTTGCTGCTGGGAGTCGATCGTCATCCCAGAGGGGAAGTCGGAAGACCACTTGTACTACTTCCAGTAAGCAATTGACTGTCCAACAGTCCTTTGCGAGGAAGATGAAATATCACAGCAGTCATCCTGCTGCAAAGTAGATAACTCAGGCCTTGGCAGCCTGGGCTGTGAGAAACGTGGTTCCGGTATCCACCGTTATATCAGAGGCAACTAGAGACTTGATTGAGGTACTGTGTCCCCGGTACCAAATACCATCTAGGTTCCATTTCTCTAGGCAGGCAATACCGAAAATGTACACAGACGTCAGAAAAAGTGTCACCAGTGTCCTAAAAAATGCAGTTGTACCCAATGTCCACTTAACCACGGACATGTGGACAAGTGGAGCAGGGCAGACTCAGGACTATATGACTGTGACAGCCCACTGGGTAGATGTATTGCCTCCCGCAGCAAGAACAGCAGCGGCGGCACTAGTAGCAGCATCTCGTAAACGCCAACTCGTTCCTAGGCAGGCTACGCTTTGTATCACCGCTTTCCAGAAGAGGCACACAGCTGACAACCTCTTACGGAAACTGAGGAAGATCATCGCAGAATGGCTTACCCCAATTGGACTCTCCTGGGGATTTGTGACATCGGACAACGCCAGCAATATTGTGCGTGCATTACATCTGGGCAAATTCCAGCACGTCCCATGTTTTGCACATACATTGAATTTGGTGGTGCAGAATTATTTAAAAAACGACAGGGGTGTGCAAGAGATGCTGTCGGTGGCCCGAAGAATTGCGGGCCACTTTCGGCATTCAGCCACCGCATACAGAAGACTGGAGCACCACCAAACAATCCTGAACCTGCCCTGCCATCATCTGAAGCAAGAGGTGGTAACGAGGTGGAATTCAACCCTCTACATGCTTCAGAGGATGGAGGAGCAGCAAAAGGCCATTCAAGCCTATACATCTGCCCACGATATAGGCAAAGGAGGGGGAATGCACCTGACTCAAGCGCAGTGGAGAATGATTTCAACATTGTGCAAGGTTCTGCAACCCTTTGAACTTGCCACACGTGAAGTCAGTTCAGACACTGCCAGCCTGAGTCAGGTCATTCCCCTCATCAGGCTTTTGCAGAAGAAGCTGAAGAGATTGAAGGAGGAGCTAAAACACAGCGATTCTGCTAGGCATGTGGGACTTGTGGATGGAGCCCTTAATTCGCTTAACCAGGATTCACGGGTGGTCAATCTGTTGAAATCAGAGCACTACATTTTGGCCACCGTGCTCGATCCTAGATTTAAAACCTACATTGTATCTCTCTTTCCTGCAGACACAAGTCTGCAGAGGTTCAAAGACCTGCTGGTGAGAAAATTGTCAAGTCAAGCGGAACGTGACCCGTCAACATCTCCTTCACATTCTCCCGCAACTGGGGGTGCGAGGAAAAGGCTAAGAATTCCGAGCCCACCCCCTGGCGGTGATGCAGGGCAGTCTGGAGCGAGTGCTGACATCTGGTCCGGACTGAAGGACCTGCCAACGATTACTGACATGTCGTCTACTGTCACTGCATATGATTCTCTCACCATTGAAAGAATGGTGGAGGATTATATGAGTGACCGCATCCAAGTAGGCACGTCAGACAGTCCGTACGTATACTGGCAGGAAAAGAGGCAATTTGGAGGCCCTTGCACAAACTGGCATTATTCTACCTAAGTTGCCCTCCCTCCAGTGTGTACTCCGAAAGAGTGTTTAGTGCAGCCGCTCACCTTGTCAGCAATCAACGTACGAGGTTACTTCCAGAAAATGTGGAGAAGATGATGTTCATCAAAATGAATTATAATCAATTCCTCCGTGGAGGCATTCACCAGCAATTGCCTCCAGAAAGTACCCAGGGATCTGAGATGGTGGATTCCAGTGGGGACGAATTAATAATCTGTGAGGAGGGGGATGTACACAGTGAAAGGGGTGAGGAATCGGAGGATGATGATAAGGTGGACATCTTGCCTCTGTAGAGCCAGTTTGTGCAAGGAGAGATTGATTGCTTCTTTTTTGGTGGGGGCCCAAACCAACCAGTCATTTCAGTCACAGTCGTGTGGCAGACCCTGTCGCTGAAATGATGGGTTCATTAAAGTGTGCATGTCCTGTTTTTCTTTGCATCATGTGCTGTTTGGGGACAATTTTTTTGAAGTGCCATCCTGTCTGACACTGCAGTGCCACTCCTAGATGGGCCAGGTGTTTGTGTCGGCCACTTGTGTCGCTTAGCTTAGTCACACAGCGACCTTGGTGCGCCTCTTTTTTTCTTTGCATCATGTGCTGTTTGGGGACTATTTTTTTGAAGTGCCATCCTGCCTGACACTGCAGTGCCACTCCTAGATGGGCCAGGTGTTTGTGTCGGCCACTTGTGTCGCTTAGCTTAGCCATCCAGCGACCTCGGTGAAAATTTTAGGACTAAAAATAATATTGTGAGGTGTGAGGTGTTCAGAATAGACTGGAAATGAGTGGAAATTATGGTAATTGAGGTTAATAATACTATGGGGTCAAAATAACCCCCAAATTCTATGATTTAAGCTGTTTTTAGGGTTTTTTGAAAAAAACACCCGAATCCAAAACACACCCGAATCCGACAAAAAAATTTCGGTGAGGTTTTGCCAAAACGCGTCCGAATCCAAACCACGGCCGCGGAACCGAATCCAAAACCAAACCACAAAACCCAAAAAATTTCCGGTGCACATCACTACTGCACATACTATTTTGCCTTGAGATATGGACTAGATGGGAGCGCACAATACAATACACACTGTGCGATTTGAACCAGACGCGATGCTATTTGAACTAAAAAGATCAAATATCATGCTAGAATCGCACCGTGTGTGGGCACCATCACTGTTGTTTCCAATTGTAAAGCGCAATGGAATTTGCTATACTATAAAAAACACTTAATAAATAAATAAATGAATAAATAAACAAACAAAACTAAAATAATATATATACAGACAGATACAGATACATACACTTAATTTACCATAAATTGTAAATTCGAGAAGAGTCATTTTTAAATATTTTCTATTTTATATGTACTTTACAAGATTCTTAGGGCAAATAAGGAAAATGTTTTAACTAGAACTATTTCAATATGTTTTTGTTACTTCTTATGTGTGCTTTCACTCTACTAGGCTACCACTGCTCTATATTATTACAGTCTGAGGAAATTCCATTTGACATAAATTGCTTTCTGCACGTAGTTAAAGAAGAGAGGTTATTTTCTGTATAATTCTTGTGGACAGTACTATAATCAAAGAGAAAATAAACTGCTACAATTGAGGCCTTTACATCACATACTGTCAAGGAGAATATCAAAGCACAGAGTAGAAATGGTAGCACGTAGTAATAATGGGCTGGAAAAAGGTGACGAACACTATATGTAGAAAGGGCATCAATTATATCAACATCTATTTGCCGAGAATGAAATGATATTTGCTGCAAAAAGATTTCACTATTAAAGCCATGTATTTGCACTTTACAAATATTTAAACAATTAAACAAAATCATATTCTCATGATGATGTGTTTTAATAATTACATGTTTGACCTTCAAATTTTCTTGACTGCAAACCTAATTCATCTAGAACTTGTTTTGATCTCTGCATGTGTTTTTTATACTTAATAATACAAACCAATAATAAACTTGGCAGTGTTTTGTTTTGTTTCTTCTACTATGTTTTTGACGGCTGTAATTAAATAGAATTGCAAAGCAATATGGATTATGATTATATTTAAAAAAAAAAAATACCTGGAAAACATATGGAAAGATTTATTG
This sequence comes from Pseudophryne corroboree, assembly GCF_028390025.1. Lineage (NCBI taxonomy): Eukaryota > Metazoa > Chordata > Amphibia > Anura > Myobatrachidae > Pseudophryne > Pseudophryne corroboree. The sequence goes on from NC_086449.1 coordinate 546,622,523, forward strand.
TATATTTTGTTTTCATTGTTTCAAATTGAAGGAATGATTCCAATAATTATTTCTCATACTGTATATAATAAGTACAATAAGGTCAAATTCTTTGAGTAGAATCAGTGAATAAGGGGAAGATGTACTAAATGCTCATTTTAAAAAGTTAAAAGTTGTGTTAAAAGAGCAAATTTCTGTATTATATTGTATTTTTTATTTTTGTGTTTAAATGCACACAGCATATGACATAGTGGATGTTCTAGTCTGAATTGCCCAGCACGAAATCCAGGTTAATTATCATATTATATTATTCCTAAAATTCATCAGCGGTACAAAGAAAAAACTCTAAGGTAATTGATAAGAACATTTTAATCATTTAAAGCAATACTAATATATATAAACTGTTTTTCTATTTAAAAATAATGAAGGCAACCCTTTATAAAGCTCTCGCCATTTATAAATTACACGACAATTCTCTGTCATTAGCATTTGCATGTTAATTTACTTGAAATACAATATTTTTTTTTCAGAACAAATACAATTTCTGTATTTTACATTACCAGGCCCAGTTTTTCCATTCAAACTCTGTGTTGTGTGTCCTTAATAAAAGTGTGCACACATCGGGGGGAGGAACTTGCTTTATACTCCAATACATTTAGAGAGATTAAATAGCAGTTTTGTTGTGTTTCTTTAATGTGTTCTGCATATAATAAAACATTTGGAGTGAGAGCATGATGTGCATTCTAATAAAATTTTTAAGCTAATGTTGGTGGTCATTCCGAGTTGTTCGCTCGCTAGCTGTTTTTAGCAGCCGTGCAAACGCTATGCCTCCTCCAACTGGGAGTGTATTTTAGCTTAGCAGAAGTGTGAACGAAAGGATCGCAGAGCGGCGGCAAAGTTTTTTTTGTGCAGTTTTAGAGTAGCTCAATACCTACTCAGCGCTTGCGATCACATCAGACTGTTCAGTTCCTGTTTTGACGTCACGAACATGTCCTACGTTCGCCCAGCCACGCCTGCGTTTTTCCTGGCATACCTGCGTTTTTCCGAACACTCCCTGAAAACGGTCAGTTGACACCCAGAAACGCCCTCTTCCTGTCAATCACTCTGCGGCCAGCAGTGTGACTGAAAAGCTTCGCTAGACCTTGTGTGAAACTACATAGTTCGTTGCAATAGTACAATGCACGTGCGCATTGCGCCGCATACGCATGCGCAGAAGTGCCGGGTTTTTTGCCTCATCGCTGCACAGCGAACGAATGCAGCTAGCGATCGGGTCGGAATGACCACCATTGTTCAATAAAGATTTTTTTTAATGATTGTAATTTGTTATAGTGGTTAATCAGCCACACATCGTTGAAGACATGTATTCAGTACTGCACATGATAGACTGAATCAGCCGCTGTCTCTGACAATAACAGTAAGGGTGACTGTAATGAGTGTGCAGACACAGCTAAAATGTAGTAGTACCAAAGTTTTCTTATCCATTTCTACCTTTCATTAGGGTTAGTTGATGTGGCTGTGCTTATAAAATAAATAGGAGCAGGTACATGTTATGCTGGAAAATACTTTTTGGAGCATATTATTAAATAAAATGTATACATTATTTTTGTATGTTAAAACTTTGTAATTAACAAAGATCTGCTTCCATTATTTAGTTACACATTAAGAAGAACATTTAATTGTACTGTATTTTTATCATTAGCGTAGGCCGATGCTTCCCACCATGGAGGCTTTCTCTGAAATTGCTCACTGACAACAGATAATTAGCAGATTGGACATGCCTTAGAGCACTTACAGATGGCTAGTGCTCCCTGTACATAGCTCCTCCTGGTCTCCGTAATACTGCAATACAGAGGATGTGCACGGTTAGGCTGTGCCCCAACCTGTGTAGCAGTCAGAAGGATTAATGTGCCTGGGCTCCATCATGATCCCGTAATCACCTCTGGAGTTGTTTGAAGAAGGCTGGAGGATATCATCTCAGTGTAGGGGTATAGTGATGGCACAACATGTGTTGATGGCATGGGCACTAGTCCAACCCATAGGATTACAAAATACAGCAGCACTGCCAACAATACCAAGGCAATTGTGGGCATCACATGGGAGGGAATCTACTGTACTACTCTGCACATCTTATGGGCACTCTCATGAGTAGGGAAGATGTTCATTAAAAAAAAGACCTATAATCAATTTGTGCAGTTCACAGATCTGACAATCTTAATATTTTTTAAAATGTAATTGAGACATACACTGTAAGATCATGGCATGGTATATTTATTTCTTACAAAGGAAATACTTTACAAGGTTGTATTGACAAAACAAACATCATTTGTACTTTTATCTGCACACTTAGGGGATATGTATCAAACCTTGGAGAGAGATAAAGTACCAACTAATCAGCTCAAATTGTCATTTTTCAAGCACAGCCTGTAACAGTAGATATGAGCTGGCTGGCTGATACTTTATGTCTCTACACTTTAACTCTCTCCAAGGCTTGAAACATCTCCCGTAGGGTCTGATTCTGAGTTGCATGCAAGTCTGAAAGTGGCTACATCTGGTGCACATGCATCTCTGACATTTCTCTGCACCCATTCTGTGGGTATTTTGTGGGCATGTCGTCAGGGTTACTCACTATTCTGAGTTGTGCGTATGCAAACTGGACGTCAAACTCAGACAGCTCTCCTCCACCTAGCATAGGGCAGGAGTAAGTGCCGATGATGACAGTTGCGCTCATGAACAGAGGAATGTGGTGGTGTGTTCACATAGAGATGCGCAAATCAGAATAATTGTATTAACATTCCATTTTCTGCAGTTGTCTGGAACTGCAACCCAGAATCAGGCCAGGGTTTAATATATTGTTAAATATTTCAAAATAGAGTTTATTTACTAAACAAAACGTTTACTTCACATAGCCCATGAGATATTTGCTGTGTGTTCTTTGGCTTTCATTCGAAGAACTGCAATACTAGATGACCGCCGTTCAAACTCAGGTTTAGGTTCAAATGTATGTCCATTTGTAGATCCCGATAATAATGATTCGGTGAAGAAGTTGTTAAGAGGCATATGGCTAAATTGGTTCTGATGATTTGTGAAGCCAGCGTATGAAGAATCACTGCGAGAAGAGTGAGAATAAGGTGACATGCAAGAAGAAGGTTCTCGAGGCAGCATGCAGGAAGGGACTACAGATCCTCCAGCTGGGCTCCCTGTCCACAAATTGTTCTGAATCTATAGATGGAAAAAAATGATAGTTGAAAAGAACCAATCAGGACTGATTTAATAAAAACATCACATTAAAGTGGGGCAGCCACAAAACATTTCCACACATACTGTGAACCCCAACAGGAAAAGTCCTTGTATAAAGATATCAATATAGCTCAGAAGACTGTAGACAGCCCACATGAAAGGAAATCCATAGTGTGACATACAAACAGCTGTGTGCCCTTGCCGGGGATAAAAAGTAATTGTAGCATGAGCAAGGGAAGAACTAATGGGACTGTCGCACTGAGTATTATCAAATATGATTTCTGAGATTTCTCCTCACATTTTAGATATTATTTTTTTGTGCACACAAACAATAGTCTATGTATTATTTAATGGATAGCATAGCTTCAGTTACTAATAGTACAATACAAATTAAAACACACAACATTTTGGGGCTCAAAACACTCATGGACAAGTGTATAACTGTTTGTTGATTAGCTGTTAAGTGTGTGAAAGCACTGTTTGCTTATATTATTCTGCCAACGAATCACTGAAACTATCCCTATTCATCACGAAGAATCCCGGGTACCTCTGTTTACAATGAAGGTATCATGATATGAGACACTGTAACCTAATTGTGGTTCAACTACTAATGTAATTCCTGTTAGACACAATGGGGGTATATTTACTAAAGTGTGGGTTTTCAAATGTGAAGATGTTGCTCATAGCAACCAATCAGAATCTTGCTGTTATCTTCTACAAGGTGCTAGATAAATGATAAGTAGAATGTGATTGGTTGCTATGGGCAACATTCTCCAAAAACAGGCTGCAAAACAATGCATATTCTGGTCATAAGGTAGCATACAATTATGCAACACAATATTTGAGTTGGTCAGCCTAATACATATGTATTATTTCTTGCAAGTCGTTGTGTGACAGTGTTCCTTCCACTAAAAATGAAGTTCTGCTTCAGGCGTAGGCAACCTGTTTCACTTAAGCTGTTGTGGAACTACACATTCCAGCAAGCCCTAACACACTTAACAAGCGCTAAAGGCATGCTACAATGTGTAGTACCACAGCATCTGGAGTGTCACAGGCTGCCAAAGACTGTCCTACTTAATGATTACATATTTCTTGACATAACTTAAATACCATGTTGACTCCTGTGAAACTTAATCAATGCTATAAAATATACAGCAGACTCTAACAAAACTAATATTACTGTATTACAGAGCAATAAAACAGTCAATTATAATACATCCTCTATAATTACTTTATAAAAATGAGCATCACTTTGTAACTGTACATATAGGAAATTTCTATTATGTCTGTATGATACAATCATATACACTGTTCTTTATAGTAGTGTGATGGTTTGTCTACTTAATCATGTTTCATGCTGTAAAAATCAAAATAAAGAATAGACTGTATAATAAAACATTCTATTGTGTCAGTATCAGATTTTGTGATTTGGGAGGACTTTTGAAAAAGGTTCTGATTATGTTATTTCTTTTAAGCAAGCAATGCCTTTGTATTTTCCCCTCTGATTCTACACCCAATTATTGTAGTTAATTAAATTTAATACACTAAATAACTTAAACGATTTTGGAAACACTTGCTCATTTTTAGTTTATTTATTTGTTATTGGAATAAAATTGACTATACTGTGACTTTCCACCTAACACGTTTGTAGATATGAGATTTAGTTCACAATTTGCTAATACACTACATCAATCTTGGGCAATTTGTTTTCAGCTGCTAAAGACCTAACAACACTGCCATAAACTGTCAACCTCCTTCATTGCTAAAGGTTGTCTGCTGCAGTATACATAGTTGTCCGTAACCTGTCTAAACGTATATTTCCTACCACTTTAATACACAATATTACATATATACATATACACAGTTGTTGGATGTATCACTAATGGATTTGTATTGAAGAATAAATCCTCTTCTGCTTTCAACTGAATCGTAAGTGCTGGATTTTGCATGTTTTCTCTATGGGAAAGTGAGTGATATTTTAGATATATATATATATATATATATATACACACACATATATATATATACACACACATATATATATATATATATATATATATATATGAGTATATACTATTCATTTTCTTTTATGGTATTGATATTGGAATTGCTTTTCAATTCTTATGTAGATATACATTTCATCCCATTTCCAAAATGTGTTTTTATAAACACAGTATATTTTGCAATGAAAGCTCACTATAAAGAGAATCTACAGCAATTCCACATAATCCAACTAAGAAAACATGTACCTCTTTTAACATCAATTCTTTGAAGCATACGAAAGGTTTATCTTACATTTGAAAAAGGGGTAGATAAAGAAAAGTCATTGAAAGAGTGAAACAAAAAAAATGAAAACAGATGTACTGGCTGGAAAAGGTTATTTCAAGCAATACTTTACCACTGGGTGCCAAGGTTCACCTAAAAAGTCCCCAAAGGTAAAATACTATCTTATATCGTACTGTTTATTTATTCAACAGTCAACAAAGCCAAAAGGACCTACAGTAAAATACTTCAGAGCTCAAAGAATTTCGGTTGCTGTGCCTCAAGATTTGGCAACAGTCATCTTGTTTCCCTCTAATGTGCTCATACATTAAGACCAGTTCTTACAGGAGAAAATTGCTGAACGAAAATAAAAACATAAGCACAGACCAAGCAAAATAAAATTAAAAGAACATCAAAATTGAAAGGTCTGAACAACATATAAAGGTCTTTATTTGTAGTATAGATGCTGCTAACTTTAAGGTTTGGTATTAATAGTAGTAGTAGTAGTAGTAGTAGTAGTAGTAGTAGTAGTAGTAGTAATAATAATAATAATAAGAAGAAGAAGAAGAGTAGTAGTAGTAGTAGTAGTAGTAGTAGTAGTAGTAGTAGTAGTAGAAATAATAATAACAACAACAACAACATTGGCCTGATTCATGCTTGTAATTAAAAAGCAAGTAACTTTGTGTCTGGAACAAACCATGTTGCCATGCAAAGAGAGCAAATACATTTATATTTTTTCTGTGTAGGGTAATTACTGTCTACTTTTGCATGTAGCCTACAAATATTAGACCGCTTTATTTTTACATTGAAATTAAGATTTCAGTTTGAACACACCCCACCCAAATCTAAATCTCTGTGCACGTTACATTGGCCCCGCCTGCAGTGCAGCATGATTTTGCCCAGTTGCTTGCTTTTTTGCTTTACTTACAAACATGGATCAGGCCCATAGTGCTAAATGGAAAAATGTCCTGTAACCTATAGCAATTTATCAGACAGTTACTATAAAACTGTGGTCTAATGAAAATAATCTCTGAAAGGCTGATGTCAGCTGCAGCATACATCACTGTTTGAATCATGTCAATAAATAAATATTTTAGTGGTTAATATTTTACTAAACTTTAAATGTTTTGTCAATATTATGACTTTTATTTAGCTGACTTTCATCATTTTTTGCAAACTTTACGGAAATGTCTGTCCGATACCTTGTGTGCTCCCATCTATGGTGGTCATTCCGAGTTGTTCGCTCGTTGCCGATTGTCGCTATACTGCGATTTGTTGCTAAATGCGCATGCGGATGGTACGCAGAGCGCATGCGCTAAGTTATTTTACACAAAACTTAGTAGATTTGCTGTTGTTCGTGCGGCGCTTTTCAGTCGCACTGCTGATCGGTGAATGATTGACAGGAAGTGGGTGTTTCTGGGTGGTAACTGAGCGTTTTCCGGGAGTGTGCTAAAAAACGCAGGCGTGACAGGTAAAAACGCAGGAGTGGCTGGAGAAACTGGGGAGTGGCTGGCCGAACGCAGGGCGTGTTTGTGACGTCAAACCAGGAACTAAACGGACCGAGCTGATCGCAATCTAGGAGTAGGTCTGGAGCTACTCAGAAACTGCAAGAAAATATTTAGCAGCAGTTCTGCTAATCTTTCGTTCGCTATTCTGCTAAGCTAAGATACACTCCCGGAGGGCGGCGGCCTAGCGTTTGCAATGCTGCTAAAAGCAGCTAGCGAGCGATCAACTCGGAATGAGGGCCTATGTCACACATCATTACTCCCTTAGCATTTTAAGCTATACACATTGGCATCTCCTGAACATCTGATCATTTAAAAACGCATTCAGGGTAAACAATTCCATGCATCACAGCGACCCCACTAGTACGCAGAAAGCACCAGCGACATGACATTCGGCAAAGTATGATGATCTGGGGATCTAGACTTGTGGGATTAGGGAGGAGAGTGCATCCTAGCTTCTATTTAAATTACGGTGTAAATATAAAGCTATCCATAATATATATTCAACAAGCAACAATTTTTTACTATCTTTTTATACTTGTACTATATTTTTTACTATTGTATTATAGCTAGGATTTAAGAAAATGTCTGTGTAGCCAATGAAAACCACCTGTAAAGGGCACAGGAAGAACATCAGAAGCATACGTGCATTTTTAAACACATAGATGTGAACACAGTTGTGGTTGTGCAGTTCTCATGCAACACTGCATGACTTAATCCACACCGATCGGTATGTTAATGTGTACAGTACACAACCATAAACTGTTCTAGTTGTTTGATATATACATTTCCATTGCATATAAACAGTACACGCATTCAAATTAGAACAAGAATCCTTGTTTTACCCCATTTGTTACAAGTAAAAATAGTGTAGATTTCATATTGTTAAACTACAAAAACCCATTGATAAATGACTACTAACACTCCTTATAACATATAACACTAGACCATAAGCTTCCTCCTAGTAAGAGAGTAATAGGCATGAGGGCTGATTTAGGGTGGACGCTTGTGCAGTCATCTGAGTCACACTGTGCATGTGCTGCAGTGGCTTACTAATGGTGATCGCAAAGTGAATTAGGATGCAAAGTGACAGACAGTCATTGGGCGTTTTTGGCCAGTACTGAGGGTGGCTAGGCAAACGTGTGTCACAACAGTTTTGTAGATGTGCAGCCAGCAAATGTAGCTTAGCATGCACATTAACCGGCATTGGCTGAGCTTAGTTCCAACCATCGGGATGTTCTGAAGTTCGATGGTGTGACTGATGTTGCCGATGGAGAGTCTATGTATGCGAGCAGTGGATTAAAGATGCAGCCGGTGGACATCACTGTACACATTCAAGAGGCTGCGTTATTAGCATGTTTCTTCAGTACCACTATGTACAAAGACACAATTGTGAATGCAACTGTGCCCACCTCAGAATCAGGCCCGAATCATTGGCATTTGCACCAGTGCAAAATGATTTTGCTTCCAATGTATCACATCAATTGCCCATTGCTATGAGAGAGGTAGATATGGAGTACTGGGGTGCTAAATAATAAACACAATTGTTTTTTTCTCCCTTTATAAATAAATGAGCATAGGGCAACCATATACTGAAGTGTGTCTCAGCCCTAATTTGCTAACTAAGAGCAAACAGTGGCCTAATGGGCCTAAGTCAGACCTGATCGCTGTTGCAGGAAATCTATATAATCTACTGATTTCAATTTTCATCAAAATAAACATAATACTAGCAGTCATACCACATAATTGCTGATTTACTGTATTAATCCTGAAACAGTAATTGAATAGTTAACCAATACTGTCGGCGGGATGTAATAGAGTCTGAGACCGCCGAAGGTGCTGGTTGCTGGCCGATCTCAGACTTTTTTTAAAGGGACAATCACGGCATGATTTTGCCTTGTAAGTGATTGTCCCTTTAAAAAAACGTCCAAGTTCAGCCGGTAACCAGCATCTCCCCCAGTCTCCGACTCTATTACACCCCGCCATATGGGTGATTTGTTTTTTACATGAGAAAGCTACAAAACACGACTTTGGAGGCTAATGTTTTAGTGATAGCTTATTTGACATATTTTCACATAGATATAGTAGTTCTGTAGCATAGAAAAATAGAGGTAATTCATCATATTGCACATTATTATTATTATTATTATTATTATTGTTGTTGTTATTCTTATATATGATTACCTGTGGGTAACTGTCACTTCTGGGTAACACCGAGATATCATAAGTGGCTGCAAAGTGGGTTTTGGCTTGCTGTATCTGGCCATAGCGTTCTCTCTTTCTCCACTTAGCTCTGCGGTTTTGGAACCAAACCTAAAAAGATACACAAAAAGTCTCACTAAGATCATGCATGATAAATGTAATGTATATTAACCACTAACTTATAATGGAATCCTACTGTAGAATTGACCTTTTCACAGCTAAACCATAGGACAACATAACTGGTGGCAAATGTGTTTCTCTAAGACCTCTCAGGTGGCTAGCTGTGTCTGGCAAACTTATATATGCAACCACAGCTCGCACGAATGGCGCCTTGTGAAAATAAAACCACTAGGACAATTTGGTAAAGCTGTACCCCATGCAACATATGACGGTATGTTTCAATCATACTATCTAAATAACAAATACAATAAAAATTATTTGCAGCTTAGAGTTATGAAGTCATTACATTAACAGCTCAGTAAAAAAAGACAATTACTGTGTAATGCAAAACAACTATATTATATTTCCTACATGATATCTGTAAATTACAACATAAATTACAAAATACTAACAGTCAAAAAAGTTGCAAACCTATTTTTACATTATTCTCTCAACAAAAAAGAGGAAATTGCAGATGATGACTGAATTTGCTGCATGTTTCTTCCTGTCAGCCTGTGATTTTTTTAACCTCTTCCCAATTACCCAGATGACCACTCTCCAAACCACATGCTGTCAAACAGAACCAAAACCAGAGTCTGATTTGTCCTTTTAAGACTTATCCTGCTGATTTCCAATATCTGTTTTATTTTAAAAATTAAGTTTTCCCTGCTTTCCGCCATGTCTACCCTCACCAAAAACCACATCAAAGTATTGTGTCTAAGTTCCATGTCCACATGTGACAAAGTCATGGAAACAACTAAAATGGCACATATATGACAAACTCTCTATCTCTGTCATACAGGAGACCGGGAAAAGATACCATGGATAACAAAATCAACATAACACAAATTACAGTGCTATCAGGAGACAAGGAATAGCGCAGACAAAGGAAAACTATAATTTTTCTCACCCAAATGGACCTGCCACCATAATTCATATTTTCTCTCACCCACGAATTGTTTCACTATGTGACTATAGGGGAGATTTATCAAAGCTTGGAGAGGGATAAAGTACAACCAATCAGGGTCTAACTGTCATTTATCAAACACATGGAGAGATGTATCAAACTTTGGAGAGAGATAAAGTGGGGAGAGATAAACTACCAACCAATTAGCTCCTGACTGTCTTTCACTGGCTGTGTTTGAAAAATGAAAATTAGATGCTGACTGGTTGTTACTGTGGAACATATGTACTAAGCCTTAGCGAGAGTAAA